>NW_026555961.1:0-45282 GCF_029017545.1 Prosopis cineraria | reverse complement strand
AGTGTCACATTATGAGATGGAGTCCACAACAGTATAGCTTGCTCTTCCTATAATTCCTTTAATTTTATGTAATAACTTGACACAGACAGTGAATCTTAGGTCAAGAAACTTATCTCATGATGTAATGTGAAGATCCGTGAACTCGTTGCCTTATCAAATTTCTCTTTCAAGTCATTCCATACCTAGTAGGCACTATGAGAAAAGGTCATTCCATAGGATAACTCCATCGAGATTGAACTGAGTAGCCATGATAGAACCACTGCATTACATCTCTCCCCACTGCCTATAGAGAGCCAAAATTTGTGACTCCTTAGTGCGTGATCTATTAACAAATCCTAGTTTATACTTAACGAGAAGTGCGATATGCATAACACGGCTCCATATGTTATAAGTTTCACTTCTAGTCAATAGATGTGGTAAAAGGCTATTGCTTGGGTATCGGATGGGTGGAGATATAACGGGTGAGTGAAGTCAATGATTGCCGCTGGTGAGTTTATAGCCTTCTTGTCGTTTTCTATCGGCAATAAAATTCTTGCATGGATAGGAGGAGTGTTCTTGGACTAGGGTTTACTATTACAAGAAGAAGCCATCGATTTTCTTAAAAGCCATTTGAGAGAGGTGCTTTGGTTCAATAATTGAGATCTAAATTCTTTATTAGACTAACTCCTAAAAATGCATCGTTTTGTGCTTCTTGAGATGAGATATGAAATTTTCATCAAATGAAACCTTAAAAATGCACTGTCTTGTGCTTGCTCATATGCTTGATTCTTGATTTTCAAGCCTTGTTTATGTGAGCATCCTTGTAAAGGAGGCCCAAAACCAAGTAGGCTCTAGATACCATGTTGAAAAGTCTTGCACTAAATTCTTGCAGGATTTTCTACAAAAGAAAGCTAAGCCCAACAGAATAATATTCAGGATAAATTTTACTACTACTTTATTGCTAAAGTGGAACCAGTATTTATACACAATGACAGATGCCAATATAACAATATCGGCGTCCAATATTAAATGACTCTTAATATCAAAATATTAAAATATTAACTACATATCCTATTTATATCCTATTTTTCTACAATAAAGTTATATAATTGCATGATCACGGATTTATAAACCCATTTGCCCAAATAGCTCGAACAAATTAAATCATGCTCTTGTGTTTTTCATAACCTTGCTCATCTTTAAAGTTGAAACCCACAATAAGCAGTCAATTCTCAATTTTCTTATAATGAAGGCCGAAGCCTATTGAGCAAAATATGTATAATCATTAAAACCTCAAGCATGAAATAAATTATAATATGTATATAACTAATACACCATAAAAGGAAGTGTGTTTGTTGATGTCCTAGTTTAGAGTGCTCGTCCACATGACTGAGGACAACAGGTTATTATTACACTCTTCATTATTTCATTTCTTCTCTTTTTGTTAATTTTACTCTTGTTTGTGCTTTGATCGCTTTATAAATAATGTAGCATCATAAATTTTATATTTTATGTTGAAAAGATTTTGTTAAATAATCATTACATGATTTTTTTTAATCCAATCCCTATTAAAGTAATTTTAATTGAATTGAGATGGTCATAAAACTATAACATTGTTGACTAGCTATCTTACAATATTTTTCTCCATACCTTCATGACCACATGAAGCCCATCAAAATACATATCTGTGTATGTGTGTGTGTCTCTCAACACAGTCAGAAAACATTCTCTATAATAGGATATTTTAAAGTGGTTATTATAAATTTTTTTAAATAAACTGGATTTTAGTTTGGTCATTGTTGACCAACTTTGTGTTTTTTTTTTTTGTTAGTTCTAGTGAGCTAGGTGGAACTGCTGAAGTTACATTTAAAATATGTTTTAATATGGCATTTGTTGCTTTGCCTACTTAGCCACTAGCAAATAATGGTACTATTTAAAACTTGTGTGTGGGTATCTTCATCTCCTAATCCATACCTAATCTTTGACCATTTTGTCAAATTCACCC
The DNA here is from genome assembly GCF_029017545.1 of Prosopis cineraria. NCBI lineage: Eukaryota > Viridiplantae > Streptophyta > Magnoliopsida > Fabales > Fabaceae > Prosopis > Prosopis cineraria. The sequence goes on along the minus strand of NW_026555961.1, from coordinate 43,298 downwards.
TTACCGAGTTGTCAAATTCGTCTTTAATTGACACCATACATGAACATTATATAATTGAATCACAACAACCTAATATAAATTGCTATTGACATACAAAAACGTAGAGGATATTCAATGTCTCGAGTAAGTTCATGAGCTATTCCCTCCATTTTTTATTATTAGAGAAACTACTACTTTTTACTTCCATTTTTTATAAGCAAATTTACTTATTCCAATAATCATTTTAAAAGTGAGGAAAACAAGTCGAGCCTATGGGCTAGCCTATTTAACTCACCAATTTCAATGGGTTGGGTTGAAGGAATTAGCCTACTTTTTAAAATGGGCTGGGCTAGCTCAACCTACAAAATTGGCGAGTTAAACGGGTTAGCCTAGGGGCGAGCTGGCCCATAGGCTAGCCTATTTTATTAACAAATTAATTTATTTTTCAATTGTAATATATCTTTTTATAAATTTATAGCAATGATAATATTTTTTAAAACTACAATTGATGACTCTCAAATATGTTCTTTACATTTAAAAGATAACGTTAATCTTTCTTAGAATTTACAAATGAATTTTTTTTAGTTTGTAAATTGATAATTTATTAGTTTTTATATAAATGTTTTGAATATGTATTATTTGTTAATCTCATAAGATCTATTAATTGAAATCACAAATAACAATTCATTGAAAAACTAATATGAGTTTATATTCAAATTTCTTTCTCAATGAAATAGATAATACACCTAGGTGAGAAGATGATTAATAGTAAAAATCCAATAATTTTTTTATATTTTGGCTTAATTTTCTATTTAATTCTTAATCCATAAAAAGCAAATATAACTAATATCAAAATTACATTTCAAATTTTTGTGGTACAAAAAATATTTTTAATTCTAGTTATTTTTCTTTTATCAGTTTCATATTCATTTCTATTATTCAAACTTACTTTTAATGGGACATCTAAGTAAAAATATGGTTTGGATTCTAATTTTTTTTAAGTACTTTGATTTTTCAAGAATTCACAATAGACCATTTAGATTTAGATAGGTATTGGAAAAAAATAAAGCTTATCATGTGGAGTTTATCTAATAAGATTTAGATAGGGGTGATTTGATTGTTATATATATAATACGTTGATTATAAATTTTAAATTATTTTAAAAAAATAATGTTGCATTTTGTGGGCTGGCTAGCCTGCCAGTATGTGGGTTGGATTAGGTTTTTCCAATCCATTTGTCTTGGTAGGTCGGCTCAACCCAACTTGCTAAAACTCTAACCCGTGCAGGCTGATCCGCAACCCATTTGCATAGTTCTTTATGTACGGTTATGTTGATTAACACAGGGCATTTTAGTTCATTTTTTATTTTTATAAATAATTATTACACTTAATCGACTTTCTTAAACTTTGTGATATAATTTTTTTCTCTTATATATAAAAATGGAGGGAGTACATGTCTAATACAGCTAAATTACATAGTGTTTTATTAATTAAATTTAAATTTGAATTATTCAATTTTCTAAACCAATCCTATCTGTCTATTTTTTTAAAATTTTGATTTCCTCTTCATACATAATACATAATGAAAATGCAGCTTCTTTCTCATACAAAAAGTCTCATTTTTCACTACAAGCTTAATTTAATAGGTCCACGTTTAATAAAACATTAATTTTTTGTTACATAGAGACTTGCATTTTTTTTATGTAAATATAAACTTGAATTAAACACTTAGATAGCTGAGCATCATAAATGAAACTGTCCCTAAAATATATCTCCTTTCAAATTAAAGTAATAGAAGATATAATGGGGATATTGAAAAAAAATTTAATATATATATATATATATATACTGGGGAACAGAATTATATATTCGCTCAAGATAGTAACTTGAATAATGGCTACTTAATGGCATCAGAGGTGTGCATTTCAGGTTTCTTTTTTAAAAAAAAAATTGTAGAAGTTTTTGCTATAAAAATTATAATAAATGTCGCGACTTTCACTCATGATCAATTTTAGGGAACTAAAGAGGATAAAAATCATGACTTTGGGGTCAATTTTTTCAAAAAACAAAAAAATAAAGAAATTTTCTTTTCTTTTTTTTTCTTTTCCTTGCCTCAAATTTTACCCAGTGTGAATCCTAATCTTACTCGATCACTTTAATCTAAACCTTTATGCCCACTGTGTCTTCCAAGTTCTTTACCCCGCTGCCATCCATAACTCTAGCCACCAAAGCTTTGCCCACATGTCTTTCCTTGGCATGAATCACACTTGCCATTCATCATCCTCTCTACAACAAAGTTCTCTTAAGATCACTTGAATTAGCTTGTCTTAATTTTAATGTCATGGTTGTTTTGTTATGCTTCTACACCTCTCATGCAACCTTTTTATTGCTGTTTGGTTATATAGTTGTAGGAAAGAGGGCTCTCAATTTTCCTTTTGATAAACTTCACACCCTAAATTTCAAATCAAGCTTTCCTCCTCTCTCCCTTTCCCTTGTGATGCTAAAATCCACTACTGTCGTCCATCTTAGCTCATTGCCATACCTCTATTAATCTTCAAAGATGCATCATTGCTTTAAATTCCTTAATGATCTAGTTCTGCAACATGAGTCCGACGTGAATTCTGTGAGATCTAGAACACTAGCTCAACACCACATAGATTCCATGTCATCCAACCATCATCCATGTCTTCTTTCCTTTGCATTTGCTACTATGTTGAAAATTTGTGCCACCATCTACTACTTGACGTATCTAGTCTTCCCCAGACTCTACCTTCCATGATTGAATACTATTGTAGGAAAGACTTTTAACAACGGTTATTTTAAACTTTTTATGTCAGTTATTAGAGGGAAGTAAAAAATTATCTTTTCACACCGATTATTTAACCTATGTGGAAAAGACTTTCCATGTCAATTTTTTGCATAATCGACGTGAAATGTCTCTAAATAAAAATATTTTTTTAAAAAATAAACTTTTAACAACAGTTATTTAGAAAACCATTATGAAAAAACTTTTCACATAGTTATCTACAAATAACCGTTGTGAAGAGTAACTCCGCAACGGTTATTTGCAAATAACCCTTATTAAAAGTACTTTTTAGAAAAGATTTATTTTTTTCTATGCATCCAGAATTTAAAACCTTTAAATATACATAATTAATACAACATTAATGGCAATGTTAACTAAGCATTTAAACAATTTAAATACCCAAATTCATTTGTACAAATACCCAACTATCATAAAATATAAATTTGAAAATTAAAATAAAGATTTGGAGGCACAAATTCATCTATTGAAATACCTAACTATACAAATATTCAATTAAATCAACCATCTATAATACTAATATATAATAAAAATTGACAAAAATAAATAAAAATAAAGACTTATGGTGGAGTTTGCAATGACTATCTAATGAAAGAGGAAGATGAAAGAAGATGAGAATCACCTACACTTGTAAGTTGAAATGGCAAGGTGAGGAGAAAGGTGGAAGCCTTAAGTGAGAAAGAAAGAATAGAGAAGAGAAGAGTTCACTCACAGATCTGAAAACGTTGATAAAAAATGTATCTAAAGAGACATCCAACCAAATAATAGAGGAGGAGGAAGATGGAAAAACCTAAACAGAAAATGTATTAGAAGAAGATCATCAACAATGGAAGAAGGAAGGAAAGAAAATGTAGAAAAGGACCTCCATAACGAAACCCACTAACCTCTAAAATACTCAAAACAATGAACAATAGTGAACAAAGAATAGTGGATGGTGGACGGTGGCAAATTGACAAAGAATGGTATGAGCCAACGGCAACAATGGTGAAAGGTTGGATCTTTTCAATAGTGTATGGGTATAAGAGAGCTGTTTCTAAAGATAAGAGTAAAAGAGGTTGAAACCTAAAATAAGGTGTTAAATCAGTTAAAAAGATATAAAAAAGAAACAATGTCAATTATTAAAACAACCGATGTTGTTTGAACTTTTTACATTGGTTTTTATAAAAAACTAATGTAAAAAATTATAATTTTTTATTTTATTTATTTTATTTTTTTTTAAATTTTTTTCATGTTAGTTATCCAATGAACTGATGTGAAAAGGTCAATTTTTTTTTATTTTTTTAACATTGGTTATTAAAACAACCGATGTTTTTTTAACTTTTTATGTCGGTTTTTATAGAAAACTGATGTAAGAAGTTATAATTTTTTTTTTTGAAAAATATTTTCATGTCGATTATCCAAAGAACAGACATGAAAAGTTTAAATTTTTTTATTTTATGAAGTTTTCTTTGTTTTTAAAAGTTTTCTAGATCAGTTTTCTATATAACCAATGTGAAAATTTTTTTTTACATCGGTTCTTTATCTAATCGATGTTAAAACTCTTGTAGATAATTACATTTATACCACCACCTTTTTTTACAATAGTTTTTTATAAAACTGACATTAATTTGTATAATCCAACTTTGTCATTTAATTATTTCTTTGTTAAAAAAATTGTAATGCATTTTTAATCCAACGAATCTCGTTCCCAATAAATTAGTTAACTATCTTCTAATAAACACCATCTTTCTATATTTACCCTTATTGAAAAGAGTGTTTTACTTAAAAATAAATATAAATTTTTTTATTAAAAATGATGATTTATTTATTAAGGACATTTTTGAAAAAAAAATCAATTACACCTTAAAATACTAAAAATGCCTTATATTTTTAAATATTTAACCCTTTAAAAAATGTCTAACAGATAGATTACTTCGCATTAGGTATTTCTTTATTACCTTTCTTATTCCTCTTACGCATGAAATTAATTAGCTTTCTTGAACTAGGTGAATCTTCTTATCACAACTTGTAGGAAAGTTTAGGTTCTAAAACTTGGATTAATGAGACACAGCTTTAAAGAAATTAATCTCAAAAAATAGACAAAGAAGTGAGATAAAGATGATAAGGAATGTTCACTGATAAGGGAAAAAATAAAAGTTTAAAGATGATGGTGGAAAATGGCTGTTGGATATATGAATGGATTAAAAGAATATATATATATATGGAATATTTTTATATATTAATATGCCTCTTTTTGTGGGACAATTTCTCTTGTTTAATTATTTTTAGCATATTTTATTCCTCTCTTATTGGCTGTAGATGGCTCTCGTATCTCGCAGTGACCACATGTTAGTTCAATGTATTATTATTTTCAATACTTATCATTGATATATATCACTACTACACAGAAGGCAATATTCAACGGTTATGAACTGTTGAGTAAGTAGGTGCTGAATATTTTTTAAGCCTTTATTTAACGGTTAAAAACCATTAAATTTCATCATTTATTCAATGGTTTTTTAATAAAATCATTGCATATATGCTTGTCTGGTAAGACATATTCAATGGTTTTTATGTAATAACTATTGAATATGAATGATAGATACAACAATTGTATGAAACAACCATTGAATATATCATACATATTCAATAGTTATTGAATTATAACCATTGAATATGTGATGTTTCTGGTGCAAAATTAGGGAGAGAAGATGGAAAATATTCAACAATTTTTGAAATTAAACCATTGAATATTGATCATTTATTCAATGGTTATGTTAATAACCATTGAATATATTGAGGATTTTTTTCTTTCCACCTCCTACATTTCTAAGTTACCAGCTACATTAAACATTTATAAATACAATATCTAGTACACCCAGAATAGAATTTCAATAGCCAATAATATAGTATTATCTTATACATGAAATTTACGTTATGCATTACTACACAAGCTATATACAATTTGAACTAGCTTAAACTAAACCAATAAGTGGCCAAAATAAAGCTCCAAATCTCAAAAAATTGGCCAAGTAAGTTTAGCTATATGTATCTCAGCTTTAAATATATACCAATATCATCTATGTCTTTATTGTTGCTAGTTGTTATAGCTAAACCACGTTTGGAAAATGCTACATGCCAACTCTTTAAGGAGTTCTTCCATTTGAGCCTTAGTAAATACATCACAGTATGCGTCCATATAGTACTAATTGTAAAAACAACAAATTAAAGTCATGTTAATTGATAAAAATATTATATAATGATGAGAAGGTAGACAACATATATACATTATCTGGAAGAGTCTCGATAGGAGCATGTTGAATTATATCTTTCATGTATTTCATGACAGCGTACCCCCAATCCCTAGCTTTGTCGTGTTGTTCCAGGCACTATGATCACACATTAGATAAAAAATCAAATTAGTTAATGACATAGTATGACTTATATTTAGATTTTAAACACAATTAATGATAAATACATAAACCTTGATAACTGTCCATAATGTTACTTTATCAAGGCGACTGCTACCCATTGTTAGTTGTCAAGATTATTGATTGACCTTAGTGTGGTACATGACAATGGCTCTAACATGCAACAAAAAAGTTGATATGAGAAATATTCATACAGAAAGAATGAATTACATACATATATGCACAAACTTATTGAACTTACTGATTAATCATCTCTACTATATGTGGCCTATTGGTGGGATTGCCACCACTAATAAGGTCGAGATACCATACTCTCCCTATAGTTGGATTGATCACAAGTATCATCCAATGCCCCCTATGATAATGATTACAATTAGAAAGTGTCACAATTTAATTTTGAAGTGAAGTATCGTAAAGCGATTTACCCTTCACAATAAGGTGCTATAAATATTTTGTTCTTATTGGCACCACATTGCTCAAAGTATTTAGAAAGCTTCTGAGCTATTTCTAATCCTTTCTTAGGACTCATTGTCTCATGGCCATAAAGAGAGACTAAATAGGGACTGACGAGTATAATCATTTCCACTACATCTCTTCCAGCAAGCATGGTAGTTTACAAGTTTCTTAAATGTCAAAGTAAGTTAAATAATAAATGATTAAAATATAGACAGAAAAATATTCAATGTAAGGTTTTAGAAACATACCTCATATATAAGTTACACAAGGTAGTAGTAGCCTGTGCATGGTTGAACAAGTCAATCAACACCTTATCACTGACTTGGTCGACAGACTCTGGATCTCCATACATTGATGCAGGGAAAGGGAGCATCACTCCTTCTTGCATCTCTGCATAAGTCCTAAGCAACTTTTAGTGTTTGTCAGGTGTGACTAGTTGATGCAAAGGTGTTGATTAAGAGGCTTTAGGCATATAGGCTTGAGGGAGAGCCTTCGATGCATTTTTAGGAAACGTGATGGACTCCTTGGATTTGTTGACAAAGTTCTTATCATTTCCCCTCTTTTGCTTTTTATTTGCCAATGCTTTCATAGCCTCAAGTGCTTTCTTAGCCTCTGATGCCTTGTTTCCCACAGGCTTATGAACAGGCTAGTTTTTCACATATATGTGGTTAGAGATCAACTATAAATAAATGCAGGAGGAAAGTTAAATATCAATTATGAGTTTAACTGCTATACCTTTAGAGACGGTGTTGAAATACGTATGAGATGAACCAGCCATGCTACAAAGCTTCCAATTGCATCTACTACTATCCTTATATCTTTAGTAGGGTAAGGTAGATTATAGTTAGGTTTCTTAATTGTCTTTAAAGAAACCTTGACTGTCCCATCAAGCATGATTTGGCTAGCAATGTTGTACAAACATCCCAAAGCAACCAAACTGCCATCTTCTCCCAAATAATCAATATCGGCCTCACCCTTAAAAAAGAGAAAATCATTATATAATATGAATAATATTAAAATGAATAAGGCTAGGAAAATGAATAATATTATCTTAGGTAGGAGCTGAGATAGGACTGTGCAACTATCATTCACACTAAGGCTAGCATCGCTGAGTAGAAGACCTAACTTGTGCCAATTCAGTAGCATGCCAATGAGTCTAGACTATTCTTGTATCTTCTATCATTGTGTCTATGTTTGTTGCTTCTGTTCTGCTAACTCTTGCCTCAGTTCTTGAACCTTAGTAGAAGAAGCAGTCTTTTTACTATGCTTATACCCCTATCCTAAGTATTCTTTTTTTATGATGCCGAAGCCGACACCCTGAACATAACCAGGATGGTTAATATTCCTTAACTTCTTCTCCAAGGTATCCTCATCAATAGTAAGAGTGCTTGCTGATGCCTTTTGATTCAAGCTCTCCTGTGACGCAATAAAAATAAAGTAAATAACTGAAACTAAAAAAATAATAACATTATGTTATTAACACTTACTACTGTGTCAACAATCGTCTTTGTTTTTGGATTGTCAATATTGCCATCTTTGTTCTTTCGAGCCTCGACCCAAATCTTTCCACGAGATATAAAACCCTTCGACACCTACTCTTTTTCAATTAAGGCCTTTTCAATGCCCGCATACCCCTTGCACCCAGTCTTATAAGTATATTCATTCTTCTTTGCCAACTCTTTGTTTTTGGCACTTAATGCCTTTAAGAAAACAAACCATAACAAATAAGTTGAAATAAATGCCATCAAAAGCAATAATATTTCAATAGAATAACAAAAATAATACCTTGAATTCTGGACTACGACATGAATCAACAAAAGCCACTAGTGTAAAAATCCTTATCTAAACCGATTAAAATTAGTCATTTAAATTGATTGTGATAAGTGATGGATATCTAAACCGGTTACACAACTGGTTTAGAAATTGCTCATTCTAAACCAGTTTAGATAAAATGTAAATAAAAATATTTCAATTTTTTTTTATATTTAAAAAAACACTTCTAAATCAGTTATGACGTCATACCCACTTTAGATATCACAATATCTAAAGCAGGTATGATGTCATAACCAGTTTAGATCTTATTGATATCTAAACCAATTGTAACACTAACTGGTTTAGATATCAATAATATCTAAACTGGTTGTTATCCTAATCGATTTAGATATTGTGATATCTAAACTGGGTATGACAATAACCAGTTCAAATACATTCTTTTGTAAAAAAGATCATTTGATTTTTTTACTTAACCATGATAGGATGCAAACCTATAAATTAAAAGCAATATAACATCCAGCCAGCCAAAATACAATCCAATTCAATTAAATTAATGTAAAAATATTTACAATTTCATTTAATATTCAATATTTACATAAGTTCAATAATTTTTCCTAATTCAACTACATATATCCTAAACTTACTCATTCAGTGGATTGTTGCTGTGAAGCTCTAACATAATAATCCCTAATGTCTTCTAATTTCTTAGATCTCTGATTGTGAAAATGGAGATGAATCATTGAACATCTGAGAAAATTAAGGATAATGAATTTAAGTTAGCAATTCTAAGTAAACAAAAGATATATTAGACCTCTAAAATTAGATTTACCTCTTCAATAAACTCTGTTAAGCTGGCCGTGATGATGTTGTACACATATCTCAACACATAAAAGCCATACAAGTTAGTAGGGGGTTGACGGCGGCTCTGTAAAATAACACAGCATTGTCAAAATTAAATTCAAAGAAAGCTCAATGTAAGATCTTTGACATCACGTGGGGCCTTGCCCAATCGAACTTGCTAGCCAATCCTCTTAGCCCTATCATCAACATCACATAGTTAGTAAGTTAATCACATAAAATAATGTATTACAGAAACACACTTACATAGTTCACAAGACTTTTTCATTTCTAGATTGAGTTTACAATGTAAAGAACATAAAAAGAGGATAGAATTGCTCTTCATTGAAAACACTGTCAATTGCTAATGTGTACTACAAAAAATAAAGTGATTTAAGCAAATACTCAATATTATTACAAATAAATTCAAACATGATTACTTACAGATGAAGAAACAAGGAAAAGTAATACTCCTTGCTGCCTTCACTGAGCCTCTAATTCATGTATTCCTCCTTTGTCTCTTTAATGGTCTCCTTATCATTAGTGTAATATGAGCAAAGAAATCTGTATTCTTTATAGTTGGCTAACTTCCTATCTAATAGGTAGGAGGGAAGCCAACTATATATTCTTTGGCCCCTTCTATATAGAGAAATGGGCTAAATAATAAGTTTTAAAAAATTTCAGCAGGGTCTTCCCTAAAAGTTAGACTTCCCAATAATTTTACAATTGAAAATACACTAGCACAGTTTAACAGATCATATTCTAGCCAACAACAATGCTTAACCTAAGTTAACAATCCAAATAGAAACTTCTACTACTATAAAAAAACACTTTTTACAAAGTAGCTTTAATATTTGATCTTGACAAATCAAAATAATTAAGTAACCAAACACAGCCTTTGAATCACCAACAATAATATCTTTAAAAAAAATCTCTAATCTCAACTCGGTCATTATAGGAAATAAGTGTCTTCCATAATTATAAACTACTCAACATAAACTTCCAAAATTTCAACCAATCATAAAATAGCTTTAAAATCAAGTCCCTTGCAATTCTCAAGTTAAAATTTCACTAAATAGCATTCCAATCAACCATGCTTCTTACCATAATTAATAAAATTTCAAAAAAAATTCATAATCAAGTAGAACTCTCCTAAAGAGAATTTCATCAAACACCTAATGGCCATTAACCTTTAAACTAAAACTAACTCCTTCTTCAACAATTCTATTTCCCAAAATTTTACAATATAACTATTTGTATGAATTAGCCTTTAAATATACTCTCTAGCAGGAAAATCAATCTCTAACATAAAGAAAACTCAATTTTTATCTCCATAATAGTAAACAAGGAAAGGGAAAAAATCACACAGCATCTAACAAAAAATTATCTCAACCATTAAACACATATGCACGCACGCACAGAACCACAAGAGGAAGCACACTTGAAACTCCTACCTCAGATCACCATTAATGCAGAAGAAGAGAAGAAAAAGGGCTCATGGCACAGAACATTGCAGAGGAAAATCTGAACCACTTGAAGCAAAGATTGATAGGAGATGAAACTGGCAAGGGAAGGAGGGAGAACTTTGATGTTCTTAGCACTCACAATCTGACAAGAAAAGAGCTTTACAAGAGATGAAACTTCAGCCAAACATAGCATAGGGGAAAAATAAAAGAAACAGCAGTAAAGGGATTGATGAAGACACAGAGGTTATGGTTTGAAGCTCTCTCTCACCCTCTCTTTGCTCTGGATTTTCCAAAGCCACCTAATAGAGAAGAAAGGAGAAGGGGGAAAAACTTATGCGTGCGTGCGTGCCTTATGTCTGAAAACAAGTTTAAAAATTATAAATACATATCTAAACGGGCTATATGTCCTAACCAATTTAGATATCAATTATTAAAAAAATTTAAAATGTAAAATGCATATCTAAACTAGTTCTATGTTAAAACCAGTTTTGATGTCGTCTATTAAAAAAAATTTAAAATGTAAAACACATATCTAAACTAGTTCTATGTTATAACTGGTTTAGATATCAATTATTAAAAGAAAAATTTAAAATGTGATCCATATATGTAAATCGGTTCTACGTTATAACCAGTTTAGATATTTATTTCTAAACCAGTTCCTTTCTTAATCAGTTTAGAAATTATCCTAACATCTTTCTTATTTATGAGAATGCCACTACCCCCTATTTCTAAATTGTTGGCACATTAACTAGTTTAAATATGTAGGTTTAAAATTCATATTTTGCTATAGTGAGCTTTCTATTCATCTAAATTTACAATTGACCTAATAAGGGGAGGAATTATATCTTCGATACCCTCTACGTCAGGGTTTTGCAAGAATTTATGAGAGATGAAGCTTTTAAAAGATCATAAGGCTGCCCTAACCTTTTACAAGACATACTTCTTGTGCCTCTCCTTGATTTCAAATCCTAACTGCAAAACAAACAAGTCAACTTATGAGAAGAACATATATCACAAATAAGTTTAAAGTAATGATCAAAGTGATAATATCTTACTATTATAGTATTCCATACTACATCCCTCATTGCGAGAGTTATATTCCTCCATGATTTTAAATTGATAGGCATATAGGACTTCGCCGCCACCCCAATATAACTACTGAAGTTATTATTGTCAATAACTTGATTTTTGTTATTCCACTTAACAATAAACTTCTTGCCTTCATTTCTTGCTTTTGTAATCTACTCTATCACAACTAATCCCTCCTTTAATTGTTCTTCCTCCTTATTAGTCACATTTTGTCTGTTAGGACTACTGATTTAGAGCTAGTATTTGGATTATCAACTTCAGTAGCCAATCAAGATTAAATAAAACAATAATAATTCAAACAAGAGAAATATCATAATAAGATTAAATAAAAAATATCAAAATAAAACCAAAAGGCAATAATGAAACAAGGGTTTTGTGAAGCTATTTACTTATTCATTTCATTCCTTTCCTTTTTCTTATTCTAACTACTTTTTTTTAACTAATTTTTTCTTAACTTTAACAGTTTTCTTCTTCAATTGAATTGATTTCCCCCTCTTAGAAATCCAAATCCCCTCATTGTGATCATATCTTATATAGAAAGCATCATCTTCAATGCTATCTAAACTATCATCATTTTCAAATGATGTCCTATGAAATGGATCAACCTCAACTTCATCATTTCTTATATTTTGCTCATTTTCATCACTTTTTATAGCTTCCATCTTTTCAACTTCCTTGTTACTCCACAAAACAATAGATGATTCCTTATCAGCAGGATCATGGACATAAAAAACATATTTGGATTAAGATGGATAAATGAAAGGATCTTCTTTAGACCCTTCCTTCTTCAAATTTACTCTAATCAATGTAAAGTCATCGACATCTAACCCATTCTTATTTTCAACCTACTTATAACTAAAGACTGAAACTCAAAAACTAATATATTCTAACTCCTAAATGTGCTTAATTAGCCTAACGTAACACATTTTTATGTAGATTGGTTTTCTATCTTTCGCACTAGAAATATGCATGCCATCAAATATGGTGGATACACTACTATTTTGCATTGTGCTTTGGTTATCATGTTCCTTCATATAGAACTTGTACCCATTAATGATATAGCTCGTGTAAGAGAGGACATATTTGTTTGATCCTAGTAACAGCCATCTCAATCTTTTAGGAATTGAATTAGGATTGCCATTATACTTCCCTTCGATGTGCTTTTTCAACTAGTGTATAAATTGTTTATTGTGTAATTTTAAGGGTTCTACCGCTAAAGCTTTGTTTAGTGAATCTTTGCATATTTATCAATGTCTAGAGACTTGTATAGCATAAAAAGATGTACTTTTTCCCATTGGCCACCTGAAATAGTAACAACTTTTCTTCATGTTGTCTTTTTTGTAATTCTTCACCAACAACCCTTAAATTCGTTAAGTATTGACTTCAGAAGTGAATAGCTTCTTCACTAATATACCATTCAATAATGCAACCTTCTAGTTGACTCCATCGTTTAACATAACTTTTCAATACTTTCATGTGATGCTCAAATTGATACATCAACCTCAAATAAGTAGAATCACATAATTGTACCTTTCTAATCAAATGAATTGTTAGGTAGACCATTATATTAAAGAATGTAGGAGGGAAAAACATCTCCATTTCACACAAAGTTTGCACAATTTGATTTTACAACCTCAGTAACTTGTCAGGGTTAATTACTTTACTATAGAGACATTTAAAGAAGTAGCATAGCTTTGTGATTATAGCTCTGATATTATCAAGTAAAATACCACATATAGCCACTGAAATAAAATTCTCTATCAAAACATGATAATCATGAGTCTTTAAACCTTCAGCTTTAGATCCTTCATTGAAATAAGATTCCTAACATTTGAAAAGTATCCATCTGGAACCTTGACTGTAGAAGAAACTCAAAAACTTTTCTTTTCCTTTCTAGATAGTGTGTGAGCTACAGCATGAAGAACTGTACAAGTTCTCTTCTCCTATGGTGCCAATTATTCTCTTATCCCCATCACAACTGTAACATCCTAAAAATTTTAAGACTCAAATTTTATTAAAAAAATAAAATATCTATAATTAAATTAAAATTAAGAATAATTTAATAAAGATCCAGAGTTCAAATTTTACAAAGTAATTTTTTTTATTTTTTTAATATGAGAAAAATTACCAAAGCTAACCCAAGCATTTGTACTATAATAAAAAAAATGTTGGGCCCTTCCTTGTAATTTTCCCAAAGTGTTTGGATCAAGAAAATGAGAGAGAGAGAGAGAGAGAGGAAGAAGAGAGAAGGAAGATAGGGAGTTAGACTTAGATCTAGGAGGCTTTGTGACCATTGCGAACTCGGCTACATAATAGGTAAACTCCCTATTTCAATCCTCTTCCTTCCCTCTTAGTTTTCTTGAGTTTTCGGAAGAGGAAAATTCTTGGTTTTGATCCCAAAGGCTTTGTTCTTGTAAGCTTTGATTTCCTTGGGTCCTACAGAAGTTGTTTTGAGTTTCTTTATGGTGCTTTAATATTTTGAGTAGGCAATTAGATGAAAAGAGGTGTTTTGGGCATAAATTCAAACCTTAAGAGATTGGATTTCACTCCTCAATAGTTTAAGCCTATTGATTTAGTTATAATTGTGCTATTTGAATTCAATAAGATTTAAATTAAACCTTGATTTTCATTATAAGGGCTAATGGTGAAAGTTGGCGATACCAAGTAAAGGTTTTTAATTGATTAAAAATTATATGAATTGAAAATTTGCCTAGTGGTGGCTAATAAATGGTTTTGGTGGTTAAATGATTGAAATGATTTGTTTCCTAACTTAGTTTTAGGATCAACTCCTTAACCACACTTAGTTTATTGAATTGTGTGATTTTTAGATAACACTTGGGGCAAGTGTTACAACAACCATATCAAACCTCATATTGATACTATCCTTAGTCTTTCCTGAAATATTAAGCAAAGTTCTAACAAGACTATTGTATACATTTTTCTCAATATGCATCAAATCAAGGAAGTGTCTCACATTTAATGTCTTCTAATATGACAACTCAAAGAATATTGACATTTTCTTCCACCCGTTTGTTCCAACATACTTCGCAAACAGTTTACTAACTTCAATATCAATGTCTTTTACCTTCTCAAATAGTTCCTCACTAGTTAACAGCTTTACTAGCCTTCTTTCTTTTGATTTTCCATTAAATGACTTTTTCTAATGACAGTACTAATTCTTATCACCTAATCATCTGTCATGCCCAAGGTACACATTTTTCATACCATGTTGCAACCTCACCGAATGTGTGCCTTCTTCACAAATAAGACATCTAAGTTGTCCCTTAATATTATATCTTAACAAATTACCATACGGTAAAAAGTCATTAATTGTACCAAAAAGCATGGCTCTCAAATTGAATATCTCTTCTCTGTAGGCATCATATACCTCAACACCTGTCTCCTACAATAGTTTCAAGTCTTTAATCAATGGTTCCAAATAAACATCTATGTCATTACCAGGTTGCTTAAGCCCCAAGAAATAAGGACAACATAATATACTTTCGCTTCATGCAAAGCCAAGGAGGTATGGTATAAATGACCATCATCACAGGTTATGTACTGTGGGTACTACTTTGCATTCCATGTGAGTTTATCCCATCGATAGATAATGTGAAGCGTAGATTCCTATCTTCTTTTCCAAACTTAAGGTACTTCCGGTCAAACCTTATCAATTCAGAAGAATCAACTGGATACCAAACCTTGTCATCTTTAATTCTCCCACGTGCATGCCATGTTAGATTCCTTGCCTCTTGATGTATGCTATACATGCGTCTGAATCTTGGAATAATAGGAAAATACCATATAGCCTTCTCTGGACTCTTCCCATTCTGCTTATAGCATGACGTGTCACACTTAAGATAGTGAGTTAGCTCTCTATATTCACACTTATAAGTCAAGCCAACTATGCATAACACCTTTATATCATACGGCCAATCTGAGAGCATGTTATTCTTTAGTAGCATTAGTCTGATCAAAGAAAGCAAGCTTGAAAAGCTTGTATCACTCTACCCACCTATAGCTTTCAAATTGTACAATTCCAACATAGCGGATAATAGATTGAACTTAGTACAACCCTCGTACAAAGGTGTCTCTGCATCAGTTTTCAACTTCTCCAACTTCTCTAGAAAATTCTTGAGTTCCCTTTCCATCTCACTGGCTAATTCTTCAAAACAACAGTCAGCTTCATATGCACTTGTGTCAAAATTCAGTGATGATGAACAACTTTCTATATGCTCCCAACTACTATTATTTACATCTCTAGGTATCTCTCCATGCTTTACCCAATACTTATAACTTTGATCAATTCCATACTTAAACAAATGGAGTTTGCATGTTTCAAGAGAAACTGACTTCACATTACCACAGCTTAAATAAGGGAAAACAATTCGCTCACTATCTTTTGCATTATTTATTGCAAACTTAACGAAGTTTGCCACCCCATCCCAATATTCTTTGGATAGACGGTTTGCAGACATCCACTCCTTATCCATAATTAATATCCTTGTTTAAGCAAGATAATAATAAAGATAGAAAAGTATTCAGTGAGTACAAGTTGATTATTTTATAAATTTAGACAAATTCAGCAACATAACAGCTTAAATTTGATAGTCTTCGAGCCTTATTCTCTATTTATACTAATTTAATCAAACAAAATGCTAAACTACTTCAAAGAAAGCTCAAACTTGTTCTACATAATTGCAAAATAAAAATTTAAAAAAATTTCGATAGCATAACGGCATGAAATTGAGTACTTCCCTAGCTTAATGCCATCTTTTCACAAATCCAATGTTAAAATAAAAATCATTTCAAACCAACATACATATAGATCAATCTCACAACAAACTACTACTACAACTAAAAGGTTAAGGAACCATGTAACACAATAACCATAGTCTATAAAAAACAAGTTCAGTTTGAGGCTTGATAGGAAGAAAAAAAGGAATCAAACAACTAGGGATTAAATAAAAACAATATTTAAGAACAAGGGTTGCTTGCAATTATGCATGATTTTTTCCATGATTAACTTAGTTTCCATGATTGGGTAGAAGTGACAACAAACATGTTTACTAAGTTAAGATATATATATATATATATATATTTTATTGTTAATAAAAAATTAGTTTATCTTAATAAACTAAATAATCACAAGTTAGCATATATTGAACTGAACATGAATAATCACAAGCTAACCACATTTTGAAAAAAAAAACTTTATCTTAAAAACATGTTTACTAAATTTTATCCAAAACTGAATATTGTAAAAAGTTAGTTTATCTTAATAAAAAACATGTTTACTAAATTTTATTCAAGGTTGCCCCACCACATATTAAACCGAATCTAAATATTCACAAGCTAACCAAACACTCAGAAACACACTAATAGTATCATAATTAAATCTTAATACAATCCAACAAATTATCACAAACTCAAACCAATCCAGTCCTAACAGTTTAATCTGAATTTTAACTTCAAAATCAGCATTATCAACCTCAGCAACTTCCTCTACACAATAAAATAGAGAAATACGTCAAAAACACAGAGTAATGATGAAAGATGAGAGGAAGCAAGGCTTAAAAGATCAGTAAGAGAGGATGAGAGCTTTAGGGGTGGCTAAAGGTGAGAGTGAGAACTAAAATCTCTAAGCTACTAAACATCTCTAAGACAAGAGCTTCATAACAATTGAATGCTGAGCTCACCCCAGATTAATGGCTTTATAAATTAAGTCACCAATTAAATAAATGAAGACTATCATTCAGCTTATAACACTAGGTTCATTCACAACCCATCAAATCATTAAACAACAACAACAACAATAAAAGGAAACTTGAAGCACAAGGCTTAAGGTTTCATCATTCTTCTCTAAGTTGTCTATATTTCATCCAGATCCTAACCTGCCTCTGGAAATTAAATTTTGTGAGAGAGTAAATAGAACCTTTTTTCCTCATGTCAAAGAAAGCCGAATGTGCGAGTTGTCAAACATCCCATTCCTAATCAGTACATTCTGGAGATTGCTTCCTTAATCTGCAGTTTTTTGCAGCTTGCAGTGAACTAATACATCTGCAGTGAAAAACAGATCTACTAACATAACACAGCATAGTCTAAAGGCAAGGCTACTGTAGTAACTCTAAAATTATAAGTAAAAGAAAAAAAATAAATAATAATGAAAAATAAATAATAGGATAAAAATAAGGATAATTAAATATTAATTTCTCTGAGTGTATTTTATTAATTGCGAGTAATTGGTTGAATAGTAGTGCAGTAAGGAGGAATATACTAGTGTAGTGGAAGTTGCGAGTAATCTTCTTCCCTTTCCCTTTGTTATTGTCCGTCCGCTGCTGGTTACCGTGATAGTGCCATTGATTCTTCCTCTTCTCTGAACGTGTAGCAGTGTTAAGTTTCCCCTATTCTGCAGTGCATCTCCTCCTCCTTCCTTCTTCATGCTGTCTCCAACGTTAATGCCATTGATTCTTCCTCTTCTCTGAACGTGTAGCAGTGTTAAGTTTCCCCTATTCTGCATTGCATCTCCTCCTCCTTCCTTCTTCATGCTGTCCCAACGTTAATGATCTAAGGTGAGAAATTCTTTTCTCCCCTGCGTCGATTTCTTATATGCGTGGATTGTGATTTCTTGTATGTACTGATTTTGTGATTTCTTGTATCTCATAAACAGGGTCTGATTTTTTTCAATATTATATATATATATATGTAATAATATTATGTTGAAGGGTGATACTAAGAGGCTGAGTTAATTTATAGACTAATATTGAAGAATTTATGAGAAATGGTAAGAGAATTTGATTGGGAAAATATGATGAGTTGATGTTGTAGAATGGTTGGATATTTGTTGGAATGAAAATTAAGAGAATAGCTTAGTATTAATATTTAAATATTATAATGCTTGTGGAAAGGTTTGATTGATAAAATAGTGTTTGGAGAGTTTGCTTAATTTTGTATTTTTAAAATTCTGTTGATTACGATAAGAAGTATGACTAATTTGAGGGTGTTATTTAATGGTAGTTAACTTGGAAATTGTAAGGAAAATTGATTATGAAATCATTTTGCCACAAATCGAATGTTGGGAATTTTATTGTTGATGATTATAAACCATGATGTTGTTTTATGACTTGTTAAGGGATGTACCTAAGGTGTTCAATAAAAAAAAGGGTGATATATTTTTGGATTTGTGAGATGTATAAAGAAAATAACGATGATATCACTTGGGTGTTGTTAGGGATTAAGAAGCAAACAATATTATAAAAGCAACAGGTTAGGAGTAATTTATGTACTTGGGATATCTCAAGTAAGTGGATAACGTCCCAATCAATTTATATATTTAAAAATTTCCTTTTATCAACTATTATTTTCAATAATCTACAATCATGAATATATGTCACTCTAGCAGTGATTAATGTTGTTGATTAATTTCTTTAACTCTTGAAGTTATCATGATTTATACTTATAAGATTGGCAGAAATGTTTTTATAAATGCTAGTACTCTTTTATTCAATAAAGACAATTATGAAAATTGGTGAAGAAGTTTATGGAACTTTAGTTGTGAATTTCTATTTTAAAAGGTTGATATTTTAAACAATTCATGCGAGTTTGACATTGAGAAGAGAAAAGTTTGACTTGAAGGTGATGATTTCCTCACATGTTTGAAAATGAATTTTAAGGAAACTTTATACAGAACACTGGTTGCTAATGGCAGTTCCGTTAGCCCTTGGCATGCCATAGTACACCTAGCTAGCAGGGTATTTATAGGAGGTGCTAGTCTCGTGCGATGACTAACGCACGTGAAATGGAGGGATGTTATTCGTGAGCATTGTACTCACATTTGTTTCATGGCTTCAAGCCGCGTTTGATTAGCATTACCCTCGTGGACTGTGTCCATGTTGTTTCATGGCTTTGATTGCGTTTGGTTATTTACCCTTGTGGACTGTGTGTCCACATTTGTATTCGTGGCATAAGCCGCATTCGGTTATTTACCCTCATGGACTGTGTGTCCACGTTTGTTTATTATTCTAATAAGTCCCTAAAAATTGTGAATTTGATTATTTGGTGATTTTATTTTCCATTAGTTTTTATCTAGTAAATTATTTACAATCATTTATTTCATTTATGTGCTTTTTGAAAATCAAGTGATAAAAACATTTGTTATGATAGTTCAATGGTTTAAGAATTTTTTTAAAATTTTATAGAGTCATTTTATTTTAAAGTTTATTAAATTTTTATGGAAATTATTGTCTATTTGACTTACATAATCATTTCAAACTTTCTTTTTAATCATGTTCAATTATTTATTGTTGGGACGTTATTCATGGAAAATATTATTTGGTCTTAGATACCAAAGCTAATTTCGTACTCCCTGCTGATCTCTGATGGGCTCATTATTGAATTGACTAGAAGATTATTTTGAGAATATCATCTTATTCATGAAAACTTGAAAACCTATATAGTATCTTTTGAAAGTCTGATTTAGAGAGCTCCACATAAGTTATAGTTAGGGTCCTTATTTTGTTAAATATTCTGTCTGATAGCTAGAAAGAGCTAAGTTCTTAGTTGTTATGATATTTGTTCAAATATTTGTGTCGTAAAATTTTAGAAGGTCCTATATACAGAGGAGATTCTGTCAGAATCTTCACAAAGGTATTAATGAGTCATTTTTAAAGAAAAGTAATTTTCAAAAATGAAAAATTTCTTGAAGCAGGTAAGGGATGTGTGATCATGATATTTGTTCAAATATTTGTGTCGTAAAATTTTTAGAAGGTCCTATATATACAGAGGGATTCTGTCAGAATCTTCACAATATTAATGAAGTCATTTTTAAAAAAGTAATTTCAAAAACAAAATGAAAAATTTCTTGAAGCAGGTAAGGGATGTGTGATCAAGTGTAAATCCTATGTCAATCATGTCTATATTTTCGGGCGTGACAGCTACAATCCAAGAGAGATTTAAAAAATTGTTGAACAAACTCACCTCATTTCGAGTTGGAGTGTTTTCAAAAGCCCAAGCTTTTGTTGAATCAAACATCCTAATGTTAATCATGGCACGTCAAATGAACAACAGTGATGGAAACCAACTATTTTCAAATTACTACAATTTCACCATATAAAGTATATCTTAATGAGCATGAAATATATATCCACACTCAAAATTAAGAATTGATGAGAATCATAAAAAAGAAAATTTCCCAACAAAGAAATTTCAGTTTTTTTATGTGATAATTATATCTTCTAATAGCACACCTATTAATTTAGAATACAAAAAAAATTGAAGAAGTATTTTAATAGATGATGAGCACATTCTTTGAAATCATTCTTATACCATAATTCTTTAAAAATGGCAGCAAGAAAAATCTTTTCTATCCTATGCAACAAGCTAGAGGAAGAGGAAGAGGAATACCAAGATGAAGAGGGACAACAAAGAGGAGCTGGGGTTTGGCCAAAAATGGGTCTCAGATGAAAAGGAAAAGGGAGGAATGGCTAAGAGCCATCGATGGCTTGTGGGTATTTCTCTTTGACCCTCTCTACCACTATCTGTGACCGATAAAGATCACGAGCTGCAAAAAAAGAGCAAGCAAAAATGGAATCAAGGAAAAAAGAGCAAGTGGCACAGAAACCGAATGAACAACAAGCAATTCTTATTCTTTCAAGTCTGCCTCTTTCACAGCCACAAGGTCCTATTTATAGTCCTAGAATTCGTGAAACTGAACCATACAAATTTAAAGGGGGGTTACAGAAATTAAGGGGCGGTTACAAAGAGTTTATGATGCTCCATTATGTGTGTCTCCCATTTTCTACTTCATTATGTGTGTGCCTTCCATTCCATTTCAGCTCGTTTCTGCTCTTTCCATTTCATTCTGCTCTTTTCGTTTCATCCTCCTCAGGTTGGGAAGAACTCGCCCTCGAGTCAAATTCATCATCTTCATCAACGTATAGAGATAATCAGCGACATTGAAGGTGGCAGATACACCATAAGAACCTGGTAATTCCACCTTGTAAGCATTGTTATTGATCCTTTGTACTATCTTGAATGGACCATCAGCTCTTGGAGACAACTTGGTGTTTGGCTGTTTAGGAAATCGTTCCTTTTGTAGATGTATCCAAACCAAATCTCCTACCTTAAAAGTCTACTGTCTTCGATGCTTGTCACGTTGAGCTTTGTATCTCAAATTTTGCTTTTGGATTTGCTCGTAGACTTGCTCATGTAACTTCTTAATTTCCTTAGCCCTTTGGTCAGCATCAAAACTTTATTGCTACTTATCAAGTAAAGGGCTCAAGTCTAGTGGACTAAGGGGACGAGTGCCATAAACAACTTCAAACGGACACTTCCCAGTTGCTTAATTGACAGAGTTATTATAAGCAAACTCAACTTGAGCAAGAATAAGATCCCACTGCTTCAAATTCTTCCTCACAAAACTGCGAAGAAGATTACCAAGAATTCTATTTATAGCTTCAGTTTGACCATCTGTCTGGGGATGACTAGCGCTGCTAAATTGGAGCTTAGTTCCCATCTTCTTCCATAACGTTCGCCAAAAGTGGCTAAAAAACTTCACATCACGGTCAGAAGTGATAGTTTTAGGAATGCCATGAAGACGCACAATCTCCTTAAAGTACAAGTCTGCTACTCGAACAGTATCATTGGTCTTCTGGCATGGGATGAAATGGGCTATTTTTTGAGAAACGATCCACAACTACCATGATAGAATCTTTTTGCCTTTGAGTCCGTGGTAAACCTAGAACAAAATCTATAGTTACATCTTCCCACGGTACTTCTGGAATTGGCAGAGGCATGTATAGTCCGGTATTCTGACCCTTGGATTTAGCCAAGTGACAAATTCTGCATCTTCGTATATGCCTGTTGACATCCCGTTCAAGTCGAGGCCAGTAAAAGTTCTCCTTCACCATATCAACTGTTTTATCCCATCCAAAATGTCCAGCTAATCCACCGTCATGTGCTTCCTAAATTATGGCTTCTCTTAAGGAACCCTGTGGAATACAGAGGGTTTTACCTCGAAATAAAAAACCATCATGCCTGTAAAACTGGTAGAAAGGTTGATTTACGGTTACTTCCCATACTCCTTGGAAATCAGGATCATCCTGATATAACTCTTTGATAAGGTCAAATCCAACAACCTTGGTTTGCAGTGTTGTAAGTAGCATGGCGACGACTAAGGGCATCAGCTACGGAGTTCAGAGTTCCAGCATTATGTTTGATAAGGAATGGATAAGACTGTAAGAGTTCACTCCAACGAGCATGTCTGCGGCTGATCTTCTGCTGGGAATTTAAATACTTGAGAGCCTTATGATCCGAAAAAAGTATGAACTCTTTATTTAGGAGATAATGACTCCAATATTGAAGAGCTCGGACAATGGCATAGAATTCCTTGTCATAGGTAGAATATCTGAGCTTGGCATCATTGAGCTTCTCACTAAAAAAGGCAATGGGATGGCCCTCTTGGCTTATGACAGCACCAATGCCGGTGTTAGAAGCATCACAGCTAACTTCAAATACTTGGTCAAAATTAGGAAGAGCTAGGACTGGAGCTTCAGTCAACTTCTTCTTAAGCTCCTCAAAGCTTTTCTGAGCTTGCTCTGTCCACTGAAACTTCTTTCCTTTGGTGTAGTCTGTAAGTGGTGCAGCAATTGAGCTAAAATTACGGATAAACCTCCTGTAGAAAGAAGCTAATTCGTGGAAGCTTCGAACCTCCTAGATAGATGTTGGAATTGGCCAGCTGTCAATGGCTGCAACTTTGCTTGGATCAATGTGAACACCTTCCGCGGTAATGATGTAACCCAAGAACACAACTTCATTGGTGAGGAAGGTACCCTTCTTGAGATTTGCATAAAGCTTCTGCTCATGCAAGGCTTGCAAAACTTGCCGCAAGTGATCTAAATGCTCCTCTTGATTCTTACTGTAAATAAGAATATCGTCAAAGTACACAACAACAAATTTACCAATGAAGGGTCTCAATACCTGATTCATTAGGCGCATAAATGTGCTAGGGGCATTTGTTAACCCAAAAGGCATTACATTCCACTCGTACAAGCCATCTCTGGTCTTGAAAGCGATCTTCCACTCATCTCCTGGCCGAATTCTGATTTGATGGTACCCACTATGAAGGTCAATTTTGGAGAAAGTAGTAGCACCATGCAATTAAAGCATTTGATTGCTTTAGAACCAGATTCCTTGGCAGCATTGGATGGTGGTTTGTGCATAGCAGTAGGTTGTGGCTTGCTTGAGGAGTTGGTCTGCTGAAAGTCTGCTTTACGGCCTTTTGGATAACTCCTAGAGGATGAAGGTTGGAAAGTGGATCTCTTGGGCATCTGCTTCTCAACATGCACGGCCAGACGGATGACATCATCTAAGGTCTAATATTGTTGAAGCTAGACTGGATGACTGATATCTGTGTTTAAGCCTGCAAGGTACCGGGCTATTGTTTGCTCCTCCTTCTCCTGAATATCACACTACATCATGAGTTGTTCAAACTCTCTAGTATATTCTTCTACAGATAAAGATCTCTGTCGAAGATTTTGCAACTGGATAAAATTATCCTGGTGGTAATGATCTGGTAAAAATTCCTGATAAGCTAGCATTTTATTTTCTCCCAGGTTTTAATCTTGCGCTTTCCCTCACGTTCTCGCTTCCGTCTCAGGTTTTCCCACTAAATAGAAGCATGTTTCTTGAGTTTGAGGGCGACAATTTTGACTTTCTGTGCATCTGGAATCTCCTTGTATTCAAATACTCATTCAACAGTTTGCAGCCAATCTACAAACTCGTCTGGCTGGAGCTTTCCCTCGAATTCAGGAATGTCAACCTTGATGTCATTAGGGCGGAATTGTTGTTGTCGTGGGCGCCGGTGGTTGTCAGTAGATGACGAACTAGTGCTTCCCGAATCTCTCTCTAAGTTTTCTCTGTTGTTGTTTAACAGAGTTTGTTGCAATTCCACAGTGGCTTCCAATTCTCGTATCCTATGTCTCAACTCTTCCATCTCAACCTCGTGCACATGTCTACGTCTCGGAGGCATTTTGGATAAGTGTCAAGGCTAGGGATAAAGATTGGGGTGTGATTGGAAATGTTGAAGGATATAGGGGTAAAGTGAGATTTTTTTTCAAAAGGCTAGGGGCAAAATGGGGATTTTGGACTGTTTAGGGGGTAAAATAGCGATTCTAGAAGAATGATGGGTCAAATTGAAATTTATGAAAAATATAAGGGTTAAAATGGAATCCAGGTAAAATAAGGGCCAAAGTGTAATTTTAGGAAAGTTTAGGGGTTAAAATGGAATTTTGGAAAAAATTTGGGGGTCAATATGAAATTTCATAAAAATAGGGGCAAATTTGGAATTACTGAAAGATTTGGGGTGAAAATGTAATTTCTGAAAAGTTGGCTGACTGGGTACAGTGACGTGGCGATTGTGACACGTGGCAACAAACTACTGGGCTGACCTGTCGTTGACCGGTCAAAATGCTGACGTGGCAGATGACGTCAGCGTCTTCAACCTTCGGATGGCGCGTGAAGGGGCGTGGACCGGCAGCGAGGCGCGTAGTCTTCCGACGGTGGCGCGTGGAGGCACGTGCGGTAGTTTCTGGTGACGAGGAACCTCTTGTTCCACGTTTTAGGACCTCCTGAGCACGATGGTGATGTTATTTTTCTAAGAAAAGGCTTGGTTTGTAAAACACGAAGACGTCAAGGACTCCTCCTCTGAATCTCTCTTCTTTCTGCCGTACTTTCTCAACTGTAACTCACTCTCTCGCTCTCTAGACCAACTCTGATACCAAAATGGCACAGAAACCGAATGAACAACAAGCAATTCTTATTCTTTCAAGTCTGCCTCTTTCACAGCCACAAGGTCCTATTTATAGTCCTAGAATTCGTGAAACTGAACCATACAAATTTAAAGGGTGGTTACAGAAATTAAGGGGCGGTTACAAAGAGTTTATGATGCTCTATTATGTGTGTCTCCCGTTTTCTGCTTCATTATGTGTGTGCCTTCCGTTTCAGCTCGTTTCTGCTCTTTCCGTTTCAGCAAGCAAACAAGGTGAATACAAAAGGAAGAAAATGGAATCATAGCACTAAACCAAGGAGTAAAGAGCTCATGAACAGCCCTACCAGTTCTGGTGACCTGATCCTTACACACACTAGCAACGCACACTTGAACAATGAGAATAGAGCTACCATAGAGAAGACAAACAGGGAAATGGACGCATGATAGAGAACTTGGAAGAAATCACACTTTCTCGTCTCTTGCTCAGCTCTTCTGTTAGAAGAATGGCTCACTCTCTCGCATCGTCTCTCGGTCAGCTCGTGTTCTCTGGTCTTGCATTGCTTTTCAGATCGTGTTCTCTCTGGTCTTGCATTCTAGAAAAGTAATAGCTCATGTTCTCTCTAGTCTTGCGTTGCAAAAAAGTAAGGAAGGAAGGTTTAAAATGTTATATTCAACAGTTACTCTACAATAATCGTTGAATATAAGCCAAAATTTTAATACCTTACGGTTATTGTTAAATAACCATTGAGTATTATCTAAATACTCAATAGTTATTTAACAATAACCGTTGAGTAATTATTTCAAAAAAATTAATAAAAAATAATTATTCAAGTCATATATATGCAACGTTTAAACCTAGAGAATTGTTGAGTATTAAGATATTAAAAGATAAAAATTAATTTACTCAAATAATATATATATATATATTCAACAGTTTGATTTGAGTAACTTTTTAGTATTTAAATGAAGTACTCAACAATTTTTAAATATTAAACATTGAGTAAGTGGTAAAGTCTAATTTATTAATATACTCAACAGTTAATTTATTAAACCGTTGAGTATTATTATAAAATATTAAAAAGTTTTTTAAATAACCATTTAATATGTATTTTTAACTTTCCCACCTCCTAATATAAAACATTTTTAATAATAACCATTGAATAAATGCCGTTATATATAACTATTTTTGTAGTAGTGTGTATATATATATGTGCATGCAGCGGTTGCCTGTATGGCTAGCTAGCTATGATATATATAGCCTTTGCAAGTTAGAATAAAATTAGTTCATTATAATGACTGAACAAAATGCAATCAAGTAATAATAGATTGAAAATATAAATTCTTGCTCTTATAGATCCTTTAGAGTAATTTCTCCATCATATTTCTAATTTCCTTTTATGATTCATGATTTGTATGTTAAATTGATGGTTCTTTAGGAAGGGTTTGCTACGGACTCCCCTAAGTTTATTGCCTAGGTAACCCCTTCTTAAACATATCTAACATTGAGGGGTGAAGATAAAAAATGCGTTCACAGTGGATTTTTGTATTACAATATCAGGTAAGTAACTTTTAAATCAAGCACAAGAACTCGGGATATTAAATAGTCTGAGATACGGTGCTGTATATTTGTGCTATTCTGGAGTAGAAGAAGAGGTAAGGGTTGCATATCATGAAAAATAAAAGTTAATGTAGGTATTGTTGAATCCCATTCCGAGATTCAACATATGTAGTTTAATACTACTGCTTATTCAGTTATATGTGAAGTGAAGGCACGTGAATGTTCTTATAAAAGAGGCCATTCATTTATATTTAATACTACCGCTTATTAATTTCTTACACACACACACAAACATTGTCCAGTTATACAATCATATTTAGTTTTTTTTTTTTTTATGTCCAGAGATAATACAGTCATTATATTGTTGACAATTGCTTTTGCTGTTTAGCTTAGACACTAAGTTTTTTTTTTTTTTGCAAAAATGTGACTGATATTACCCACGAAAATGAAATTATTCCAGGTCGATTTCTAAATTACTTGCTTTTATTTTTTTTTTGTACATGTTTTTATATTATTTTTGTTGTTTTCCAATTTTCTAAGAGGTGCATACATAAAAGAGGAGTCTGTGGAAACCTTGAAGTCCTTTAATTTCAAAGTCGCTATCAACTGTAATTGTAGGAGCAAACCTTTTTCGTTTTAGAAGATTAGATTAAAAATCTTTTCATTCATCTTGTGGTTAGAGTAGTTGTTTGAGATTGCATACCGAACTCAATCATAATTATACTCTCATACTTTTTTATATAGTAGTAATACTAGTTCGTTGACTTCACGCAACTGAATATTCGCTACTTGCGATCTACTGATGTGCTGGTATAACTCTAAAATTTACAAATCTATCAAGTTTGATTGGCATGGACAAAGTTCGAATATCAGGAAAGCTCAGAGAACAAATGAAACTCAATCATAATTATACTACTTTACTGTGAAAATACATATGGTGTTGGATTTTCTCTCTTTCTAGGATTTGAAATTTACAATTATGGAAAAATAAAGTTGGATTTTTAAATTATTCAACATTGCATACAAATTTTAATTTCGTTTAGATTCTATTGCTGGATTATTGCTACTGGGAATACTGTCCGTTTTGTAATTGCAGGGGCTGCCTTTTTTTTTTTTAATAAGACTGAATTATATAGTGATTATTTTTAAAGAACCGCTGCTGCATAATTTGCAAAGCAACTTGTATAATCAAATGAGCAAAACTGGGCTTATTTAGATCTCAACTATATAGCAGTTAAAAATTGCTATATATATTTGCTTGGGAAATATATAATGCCAAAATATATAATGGTTAAGAATGATTATATATTGACAAAAATAACTATTATGTATAGCATTTTTTGTAATAGTGAAGGTGATACATGTCACAGCTCCTTAGTTGGTGTTCAATTTTGGAGTAATAAAAAAACAGTTATATATAAGATTATATATTGGCTTGATAGCCAAACATTTTCATATGAAAAATTGTATCTAAAAACCCACTTAGGGCCCAAATGACATTTCCCAAGTAATAAATTTCACAACACAAACCAAAGCTAACATTTACATTCCTACAAAATTAGGAATAAATAACAGTTATTTTTTCCTATAAATCAGGGTTAATAACTATCATTTATGTGTCTAACATTTAAAGTACTCCCAATAATATAACCATCATTTAAAATATACCTTTTAGTGTGGAAAACAGTTAGGGGAAAGAATATATGATGGGTAAATCATTTACCTGTCATTTATCGTCTAATAAATGATACATATATAAATATCATCATTTATATTATGGCTTTTTTTAAATACAAAGACTATTATTTATACCAGTCCCCTACAAAAAGAACTCAAAATATTAATAGACAACCATTCCAACATTTACAGATATGAATATGAATATAATTGTAATGTAGTCAATTGCAAAATGAATCAAACACATCTCTTATTATATTCTTAACAGTAAAAAAAATTTAATTTTATAAAGTAAACTAATTTCTAATGTAAACAAACTAGTAAAACCATGAACGCTAATCCTAGCTACAATTCCTCTAGGTCTATTGATTGTTTTTATGTGAGGTCCCCACTTAGAACATACATTGGCACCATTGCAACTTTGGAAAATCAAAGATAATGAAAGTCATGACACCAATTGCAAAGTCTGACTTTTGATCAATTTTTTCACCAAAAGAAAATAAAGAAATTTGCTTTTCTTTTCTTTTTCTTTTCCTTGCCTCAAATTTTAACTGTTGTGAACCCTAATCTTCATCGATCACTTCAATCCAAACCTTTGTTCCCTATGAGATTTCATATTTTGGATATCAATCAAGATTAAATGTACAAAAGGTATTCCCAAATTGTCTTTGTGAAAAATTAATCTCTTCTGGTTGACAGGGACCTTTGTGCAAATAATATACTCTAATTTCATCTCTATCATTTCGATGATAACAAAACATTTTTAGTCTCAAACTAAGATCACTAGGAACCTTTCTAAATCAAATTCCAAAAATCTTGAATCTCATGTTCTATCCCTACATTCACCATGCGCTTGAGAAGATTGTTGGTCTAATGACATTGCTTTTCTTTTGAAAATTTTTTCCATTGTAAGAAGCCTAAAAAAAAATCCAAATTTCGTTTCAAAATCTAAATAAATTATTATAATAACAATATGACATAAACAAATAAATACTCTCTCCATTCAAAAATGTAAGATATTTTTAGTCTTTTGAGGTGTAACTATTGCCTTTTTCTAAAAGTATCCTTATTGATAAATGACTTTATAATTATTGTAGGGTGTTTAATAGGGGTAAATATAAAAAGATAAGATTAGTTTGAAAGTAGGTAACAACCTTATTGGGGGGTGAGATTCGGTTAAAAATATCTTACATTTTTAAATGGAGGGAGTATCAAATAAAAAATAAAAAAAATAAATGAATGAATAATGTCATTATTGAATAAAAAATAAAAAGTTGTCGTCCCAACTCCCAAAAGAAGGCTCTGTGACAAATTCACTCACAAGTGCACCAGGCACAAAGCCACAACACAACTTCCATGCCCCATTTGACCATATCTAATTCTTTATTCATCATTATTCATTCATCAAAAATGCCAAAACCATATCATCCGAATTCATTCATCAGCGATTAAATCATTTTGGGATTTTGTTTTTGTCTGAAGCTAAAGACTAAAGCTAAAGCAGGGAAGAAAGATAAAAAATGGGGGGAAGGAGCCCATTTTAGTTAGGAAAAAAAAGTCCAAAATAAAACAATGAGTGTGTATAATTGTAAAATTTTTATTTATACACTACTTATGTTAAATAAAGAAAAGTAAAAGTAATAACAAGAATAAAAACAAATAGTAAAATTTTAAAAATAATAAAATGAATGAAGATGAGTTGAGACAATAATCGATAAACACATTTATATTTTTGTTATATGAAACTGTATGTTGATGACCTTGTTGCTCCAATTAAATCATGAATGTTATTACTACCTACTTGTTTCATAACAAAAATGAAAGTGGAGACAAATTTCTATAGATACTAGATTTCATTTTGTATTAGTTAGTTTATAGTTGGTTTGCACTCTAGTCTATATAAAAGGTCACTTGTCACTATATTGATTGAGGTTTTTGCCCCACCTCATGTATCATCATGATTAGGCGTTCTTATGCGTATCATCTTTATATTATCTAAAGAATTTTTATATGATCATCATGACCATGATTTAATTGAATATATTAATCTGTTTTTGTACTTCGTTTCTATTCCATTCTGATTCTTTGCATCTATTTAATTAAGAACGTATTTCAATGTAGTTACATTATCTTTATATTAAAACCAGAGAAGCAAGAATCACGCTTAGAGGCCAACCCATATTCTCCTTTCAGTGTAGCCAATTATCTTTATTATCTTCAAATTCATCATGGAGAACCCACGCTTCTATAAAACGGAAGGGCCTCTTCCCATGCAAGCAATTCATATTAGGAGCAATACGGTGTAAAATTGGCCTCTCCCCATGCAACCAACTCATTTCTAACATGTTCTAGACCGGTTTCCAGTATCACCGATCTAGAAAGTCATTTGAATTTTAAAAAAATAAACATTTTCTAAACTAGACGTTAGCTTAACCAGTCTATATATCTTATAAAAATTTCATTAAGAAATAAAAGAACTTTCCAAACCAGTTATTTAGTTTGCTAGTTTAGAAAGTACAAAAAAAATTGAACTTTTGAATTTTTTTTTTTTTAAGTTATAGACTGGTTGTGTTGGCAACCAGTCTATAATAGATTTTTAAAACTAGTTTGTCGTGTAACTGGTCTAGAAAGTTTTAACGAGATGCCATATAATTATGATACTACCACCGCCTATCTTTCTAAATGGCTTACGCTAACAACTAGTCTAGAAAGGCCAGTTTAAATAACTATTTTTCCATTAGCTAGAAGATTAGAAAGAGTGGCATCTTTGAATTTTTGCAACCATTGGATTTTGGGGGGTAAAAAACCAATCAAGACAAGCTTCAGTGCCTCCCCTTTTTCAAGTAAACGCAAGCCCTATGAAGCCCAAATCTATGATATCCATATCCTCATTCCATTTTTCAAAAGCTTTATCACATGGAGTCTTCAAAACAGTTGCCGAAGTTTGTTCACAATCAAGGAAGGGTGCATTGAAATCATCTCCAGTGACCCAAGCACCTTAGGTACTTACCCTTAACCGTCTTAGCTCATCCCAACAGCAATGTCAGTTTGCATAATTTACAGTGGCATAGATGATAGTTAGGAACCAGCTCTCATTGTTGAAAGTTTTGATACTAAGATGCATGAATTGGCGATGTTTTTGCAGTGCCTCAACTTTGTTTATACTAGCTAAAATCGCACAAGCACCATATTTTTTGTCCAATATATTAAATTTTATATTTTATACTTTTATTATCAAATATACCAAATTTTATGTTATTTAAAATTTTTATTAACTAATAAATGTTTTCCAATTGGTTAAACTTTTTTGAATAAAAAATTTATCATGTATATTCTTTTGAATCATATTAATTTTCTATATTAATGTATGTTAAACTAATTGTTATATGATTTTTTCAATATATCAAGCTTTATATTTATTTTATTTTTATTATTTAGCCATATCAAATTTTATGTTATCTAAAAATTTTCTCACTTTTTTTAAATATTTCAATTACATTGCATTTGTATAATAAAAATTACCAATCATCATAAATTAATGTCTTTTTTTGGTAATTATATATGAAAAAGCACATTTCACTATCATAATCCAAACAACTTTCAATTTATCAAAGTAATTTTAAAAAATATATCTAAATACAAATTTATTATAATGACTGACTTTCAATAAACTAACTTTTGTCAAATGAACTATTGACAAATTAACTTGTGACTAATGAAAAATCAAACATGAAGATAATTCATGAGGAAACTATATTAACACGGAGTGTTTTCCCTTCAAAGAAGAATTGGTTTCTCTATCCCTAGGTGTATCACAACGCACACTTTTTGGTTCTTGTAAGTTAACACCACCGTTATGCAAGTCCATACCCATTTGATGCATTTTCAATGTCCATACCACCATCACAGTGACTTGGGCCTTCTTAGGTATTTGATTATTTGATGGTCCAGAAAATGTGAGACCTCTGAGTTCAGAACCAAAAGGATTTTTTTTCACATGGGCCGACCAGTAGAGCCCATAACCTCTTCTTAATTATTCTTTTTGGTCTAAAATAAAGATTTTCTTTCCCCCTTGGCCTTATACTTAGATCATCTTTGCATTTTGATGTCACTAGGGCCCATTCATTCTTCCTTTTTTTAATAATTTTATTTTCTATTCATTCCTTCCTTTAATCAACTCCCTCCCAAACATTTGTTGTTTAGAAGCCCTCTTTCCATAATCACTCCCTTCCACACCTTTTTGAAAAATTCTTGCAAGGACCCAATGCACCACATCATCCACATTCTATCTAATAAAAACATGCCATGTTGTCACCAATTTAATCAAATAAAATCTTATGTGTGATTATTTTTAATAACTTTAATTTTAGATTTTCTTTTCTTTTCTTTTCTCTCTCTATCATCATCAATGATAGAATAAATTTATATTTATAGCCATATGATATAGCATATTTTTATTGGACAAACCATAGATAAATGATATGGTATATCGAGTTCATACAAGAATTTCTCTAAACTTTTCCATAATGTCACATGTTTTCTCTAGCTAATTTCTTTCCCATTAAAGTCCTGCTGATTTCTTGGTTTAATATCTTTTTTAGATCACTTCAAATCCTCCTTATTAAATCACTTTGAATCTGCCTTATTAAAATGCTTGTGAAAATCCCGGTGGACCAAATTAGCTGGTCCCAAAAATCAAAATTCCTCTCATAGCCTTCTCTCCATCAATCACCAAAGCCACCAATGCCACCATCGATTGTGGTGGCAGTTCAACCTTCCCTCCCAAATTATCTTTATTATCTTTTTATTAAGTTGTTTCATTACTATAAATGATTTGTTACCTAAAAACATTTTCTCAAATCACATAATTATTTAATTTTTAATTTTGGTTAACTTTTCTGTGAAATAATTGATGTTAATTTTATCACAGTAATAAAATACAATCATAAATATTATTTAAAAATGACAAGGACTATTTTATTTTTAGAAAGACTCTATATTATATATTGTGCCCCTTCCTCCATGTCATGAGATATATGAATTGACTTAACTTGAAAACATATGAATGTGAGTAGAAAGATGAGATGAGATTGTTTTTCCTTAGTCTCATCATGTAAAATGTCAAGGGAATTTCCTCAATTATATGACCTCAATAGTGTAATTTTTGTTACCATACAATCATATAGAATGATACTAAGTAATACTTATTCTGTTTATTATGATAGTAGTTCTTTGATAAAATTTCTGGAGAATATTATAGTTTTTTAGAATTTCAAAAAAAATTTCACAACATTTTCTATTTTATCTCATTTAATTCAAAATTTAACTAATTTATTTAATATAACTAAAACCTTTAAATGAGGGAAAAAATTAATAAAGTATGTCTTGTAATTTCTTCACTTATTATTGTAGTCATGGAGGATAAATATGTCATGGAAGGGGACAATTCATCTTTTACTCTAGTTCATGTTTTTATTAGTCAAGTGTCAACTCAAATATTTATGCTACGATAAAAGACAGGATAATTTGATAACTAATAAATATAAAAGTCTCATTAATTCAAATATTCATTAGGAACATTTTTTAAAAAATATTGTTAATTACTTTTACAAAATACCAAAATATCTTATATTCTTCAATATGATATCTCTTAAAAATGCCTTATATGATTTTTTTTGAAAAAAAAAACTTATATAATGTCGTCTTGTCTTCTCATTACGTAGTCATGGTTTCACGGAGAGAAAAATAAGTCATGGATGGCGACATATCATCTTTTAACTTTTGTCCATGTTTTATTATTAATCAAGTGTAGACTCAAATTTTATGCTACAAAAAAAAATGACACAGTAAAGTATATTCTTTATTTGGAAAAGAAAAAAATTGCCATGTCTTTCTTTTTCATATGAACAACACTCACGAATTATTGATGGGGCGAAAAGAAAAAAAGAATTTGATATCATTTTATTTATACTTTTTTATTTCCAAGTCAAAGTCAACTTATTATATCCATGACGTGAAGAGAATGCAGCATGATAATTAATAATAGAGTCTTCGCTATGTCCATATTATATTTTTAAGTATTTTCATTTATGATTGTATTTTATTATAAGAAAAAAATAAATATTAGTCCACATATAAATTAATAAAAAATAAATTAAAAATCATTACTGAAGCATCTACAATATCTTTTTTAAAAAAATTAAGTAAATTAGATTATAAGAGTTCATCTAGTTTAGAACATGTTTTAGGGTTCAAAAGAATATTTACAAATGATAGTTACAATTTTTTACAGCTTACTTACAAAATTCTGATACTTTCGAATGCTACTAGTATTTGAATTTATATTCTCATAGAAAATGGACTAACTCTTTATTAGCTAGATCACCTTAATTTGTTGACGTCTACATGACCATTTGATTTATAATAATTAAAACAGTTGAGATTATGTTAATATGGACTATGTCATTATTGAAGCCGAAGAGAAAAATAAGTCACATGCATTGTGAAAATAAGTCAATTGTCATCACTAGTATTGAAATAAATGTTATAATAATTTATAACTGTTATCAAATATAATAATAAAGAAAAGAAATTCATTGATATGTTTCCATAATTAACATTGTTTAATATTATAATATAATAATTAACAATTATTTCAACAGAGTGATGACCAATAAAATAATAACTTTAAAATAAATAAAAAACTTCTTAAGTTGGTCAATTTCCAATTAATTACGGAAATTGAAATTGTCTAAGATTCTATTAGAGGTTAAATGATCTAGATTTAAAAATAATTTGTTCAAGATATAAATGATGAGAGCCAACATGTTATTTTCCTAAAATTTTATGTTATAACCACAAACCATCAAGCCAATGTCACTCTTCAATTCTTTTACTACAATTGCTGTCTCTCATTAGTAATCAAAATATGCATTTATTTTTGCACAGTTTATCTGTGGCCTTGTATTCACAAAAAAAAATGCATTTATTTTGATGATGATGATGATGATGATAAATAATTATGAATATTTTATAAAAGAGACTATAAAACCCTTTCTCCAAATGTCTTACAAATATAATGGAGGAGTAAAATTCTAAATAATGTCATAATGGTTGTCTTATTTTTCTATGCTCATGCATAATTTCAAAGTTGGAGTCAATTCATATGCCTACAGAAAATGACACAATAATAGTAGACTAATAAAAATAATGTATGTATATTTCAGTCATTGAATTCTGAACATAAAGATCACGCATGTAGAGAAAACGGCACAATAATAAAAGTCTTGGCTCTTCTCAACCTGTTACTGAAGCCACGAGGCCATTAATAGTAATAGCCCATCTTTTTAATTAGTGTTCACACTTTTTTGGTCAAGTCAGCTCTTGTACGTACTCATATCTTGGGGCAAAAATAGTAGATTCTATGTTAGAAATATAACAGTTAGTACATTATCGTCGAGTTCAAAGATTTAAAAATATGATTTTATAAATGAACAAAAGTTAAGTGTAAAATTTCAAGAAAAATTCCTTCAATAAAGATCACCGCAAAATTTTAATTTTTGTTATCATAAAATCCTGTAAAAAAGAAGAAAATAGAAAGTAGCCAGTACTCCTTCTATTCTATTATATTGGCCTTGGTATAGTAAAAATTGTATGCCATATTATAATTCTTTTTTGAATTTGAAAGCAATATAATAAAATAATTTTTCTATTTTATCCTCATTTACAACAATTTAACTGGTTTATTTAATATAACTAAAACTTCTACTCATTCCAATGCAATTAAATGAGAAGCAAATTTTATAAAGTATGCATATTTTTACACGTATATTACAATTTTTAATCTATATGCAAGAACTTTTGAAGATCAATATGCAAAAATGGAGGGAGTGTAACCGGTATATTATATTTGTTAACAGTATGGACAACATTAAAATGTTTTTAAATGCTAAAACAAGAAATTTCATTACAAAAAATTTAAAATACTAAACACTTTATGCAAATAATTGTGAGGAAAAAATATCTTTATTAAAAAAAATTCTGTCATTTTATTTGAAATTCGGTTCGATGCATGCATATTCATATAAGGGCTTGTCTTTTCTCCCCTCATTATTGCAGTTATGGAAAGAAAAATAAGTCATGAATAGTGACAGTTTATTTTTCTATTCATGTCCATGTTTTTATTAATCTAGTGAAAACTCAAATACTTATTCTATGAAAAAATGGCACAATCAAGGAGATTGTTTGTTTTGAAAAAGAAAAAAATTTCCCCGTCTTTGTTTAGAAAAGAATCTTGCCAATTTCCCTCATATCATATCCTCATAGTCCGCTTATAGATCCATGACGTAAATAGAGTAGCATAATGTTAACAATTAGAGGAAGATAACGAGTCATCATATGATTTTTCAGGTTAAAGTGTAAATTCAGACGATTATTTCATCTTTTTTTTTTTCCTTCCCTTATAATCAAAATCACATTTTATTTCTGAAAAAGACATAAATAAGATAAGGGTAGTATAGTTTTAAGAACTTGTGTTTCGGAATGGGCATTTGCATATTTATTTGTTATCGTCTCTATAATTTTGGCTCTTGCTAATGAAACTATATATTTTCCACAAAAGAAAAACATACCCGGGGGCAATTAGGTAATTCTAAAGATCCATGTAAGTGGAGCACGTAAATGCAACAAGCTGTCATCGTGATTTGTCATCACATCTTTGCAGAGAGGACATCTCTTGCCAACGTCCTTCATACGAACATGGGACACGGCCTTCATTAGAGACACATTATATGACAACAAATCCATCAATTAATAAATTATTCGCAGAGGTGAAAGGAAACAAGTGCTTTCTTTCTTTACTTTACTTTACTTTTCTTTTCTTTACTTTTTCGCCAACAAGACTGATGCTTTCTTTCTTGACCCTGTCAAAAGAAAACTCAGACGTAAAGAATTACAATTTATGTATGTTTTAATTTCTTGTTTGGAATAAAGAAATTTCTTTGAGATAAGAATAAGAAATGGCATTGTGTTTGGTTGGCAACAATTTGATAACCTTAGTGTAATTAGTTTATTATTTCACAAAAATAATTAGATTTTTAATCGACGATGCGTATATAGATATACTATTTTGTCATTTTTCTTTATATCAAAATATATTCAGTTCTATAATTGATGAAATTTCCTAGACATTTTCCATATCATTGACGTAGACCTAGAAAAGGAATTTCCTCTTATTTTTCTATACTAACACTCAAATCAAGCCAACTTGAGTATCTTTTGCATTGGGAAAGGGGCACAATAACTCCAATCTCACTTAAAAATATATTTTTAATTTCATTTTTTATACCTTATCTTTTTATATTTAATTGCAGGATTAAATAGGTGAATTTTATAATAAAATTTCCTATTTAATCCAGGAATTAAATATGAAAGATATGGTATAAAATCAATCGAATGTTATATATAATATCAATTACAATCTCAAAATCAAAACTGTTTCTCCATTTATATGTAAATAATAAAAGGTTTTAAAAATATTACAGGTTTTTACAATAAAGATATTTGAGAATTAATCTTTCTAGGGAGCCTTGGGTGCGAAGATTTCTCATGGTTAGCATGCTTCGAGCAATCTCATTGGTATATTATTGTTCATATAAAACGGGATGGCATGGCTAAGATTAGATCTATTCTTTTATGATTTTAAGATCTCTTTGATGAAGCCACTATCTCATTTTCAATTAACGGAGGGAGTAACCATTATTGTTGAAATTTTGTGTATCTAGTTGTTGCCACGTCTTTTCACAAATTATTGATATAGTGGAAGAGACAATGGATTTATGAATGGGCATTCGTATATTTATTTTTTATCAACTCTATAATTTTTGGCTTTTGCTAATGAAACTATATATTTTCCCACAAAAGAAAAACATACCCGGGGCAATTAGGTAATTCTAAAGATCCATGTATGTGGAGCAAGTAAATGCAATAAGCTGTCATAGTGATTTGTCATCACATCATTGCAGAGAGGACATGTCTTGCCAACCTCCTTCATACGAACATGGGACATGGCCATCATTAGAGACACATTATATGACAACAAATCCATCAATAAATTATTCGCAGAGGTGACATGAAACAAGTGCTTTCTTTGCTTTACTTTACTTATCTTTTCTTTTTTTTTCCAACAAGACTGATGCTTTCTTTCTTGACCCTGTCAAATGAAAATTAAGACGTAAAGAATTACAATTTATGTATGTTTTAATTTCTTGTTTGGAATAAAGAAATTTCTTGGAGATAAGAATAAGATGGAAATGGCATTGTGGTTTAGTTGGCAACAATTTGACAGAGTTAACTTAATTGGTTTATTATTTCACTAAAATAATTAGATTTTTAATCGACGATGCGTATATAGATACACTATTTGTCATTTTTCTTTATATCAAAATATATTGAGTTCTATATTTGATGAAATTTCCTAGACATTTTCCATATCATTGACGTTGCCCTAGAAAAGGAATTTCCTCTTATTTTTCTATACTAACCCTTTAAATCAAGTCAACTTGAGTATATTTAGCATTGGGAAAGGGGCACAATAACTCCAATCTTCCTTAAAAATATATATGTAATCTACTATTCATTTTATTCCTTAACTTTTTATATTTAATTTCTGGATTAAATTGGTGAATTTTATAATAAAATTTTCTATTTAATCCAGCAATTAAATATGAAGAGATATGGTATAAAATCAATCGAATGTTTATATATAATATCAATTACAATCTCAAAAACGCAACCGTTTCACCATTTGTATGTAAATAATAAAAGGTTTTAAAAATATTACAGGTTTTCACAATAAAGATATTTGAGAATTAATCTTTCTACGGAGCCCTGGGTAGGAAGAAATCTCATGGTTAGCATGCTTGGAGCAATCTCATCTATGTATTATGTTTTGTATAAAATGGGATGGCATGGCTAAGATTAGATCTATACTTTTATGATTTTAAGATCTCTTTGATAAAGCCACTATCTCATTTTTCATTAACAGAGGGAGTAACCATCATTCTTGAAATTTTGTGTGTCTAGTTGTTGCCACGTCATTTCACAATTTATTGATATAGTAGAAGAGACAAAGGATTTACGAATGGGCATTCGTATAATTTTTTTATCGTCTCTATAAATTTTGGCTTTTCCTAATGAAACCATATATCTTCCCACAAAAGAAAAAGATACCCGGGGCAATTAGGTAATTCTAATGATCCATCTATCTGGAGCCAGTAAATGCAATAAGCTGTCATAGTGATTTGTCATCACATCTTTGCAGAGAGGACATGTCTTGCCAACGTCTTTCATACGAACATGCGACATGGCCTTCATTAGAGACACATTATATGACAATAAATCCATCAATAAATTATTGGCAGAGGTGAAATCAAACAAGTGCTTTTCTTTTCTTTTTCTTTTCTTTTTTCTGTTTGCCAACAAGGCTAATGCTTTCTTTCTTGACCCTGTCAAAAGAAAATTAAGACATAAAGAATTACAATTTATGCATCTTTTAATTTATTGTTTGGTATAAAGAAAATCTTTGAGATAAGAATAAGAAATGGCATTGTGTGTTTGGTTGGCAACAATTTGATAACGTTAATGTATTTAGTTTATTATTTCGCAAAAATAATTAGATTTTTAATCGACGATGCGTATGTAGATATACTATTCATCATTTTTCTTTATATCAAAATATATTGAGTTCTATAGTTGATGAAATTTCTAGACATTTTCCATATCATTGATGTAGCCCTGGAAAAGGAATTTCCTCTTATTTTTCTATACTAACGCTTTAAATCAAGTCAACTTGAGTATCTTTAGCGTTGGGAAAAGGGCACTAAAACTCCAATCTTACTTAAAAATATATCTGTAATTTACTATTCATTTTTTACCTTATCTTTTTATATTTAATTGCAGGATTAAATTGGTGAATTTTATAATAAAATTTCCTATTTAATCCAGCAATTAAATATGAAGAGATATGGTATAAAATCAATCGAATGTTTATATATGTAATATCGATTACAATCTCAAAAACACAACCGTTTCACCATTTGTATGTAAATAATAAAAGGTTTTAAAAATATTACAGGTTTTCACAATAAAGATATTTGGGAATTAATCTTTCTACGGAGCCCTGGGTAGGAAGAAATCTCATGGTTAGCATGCTTGGAGCAATCTCATCTATGTATTATGTTTTGTATAAAATGGGATGGCATGGCTAAGATTAGATCTATACTTTTATGATTTTAAGATCTCTTTGATAAAGCCACTATCTCATTTTTCATTAACAGAGGGAGTAACCATCATTTTGAAATTTTGTGTGTCTAGTTGTTGCCACGTCTTTTCCAATTTATTGATATAGTAGAAGAGACAAAGGATTTACGAATGGGCACTCGTATATTTATTTTTTATCGTCTCTATAATTTTGGCTTTTCCTAATGAAACCATATATCTTCCCACAAAAGAAAAAGTACCCGGGGCAATTAGGTAATTCTAATGATCCATCTATCTGGAGCCAGTAAATGGAATAAGCTGTCATAGTGATTTGTCATCACATCTTTGCAGAGAGGACATGTCTTGCCAACTCCTTCATACGAACATGGGATATGCCCTTCATTAGAGACAGATTATATGACAACAAATCC
This sequence comes from Prosopis cineraria, assembly GCF_029017545.1. Classification (NCBI taxonomy): domain Eukaryota; kingdom Viridiplantae; phylum Streptophyta; class Magnoliopsida; order Fabales; family Fabaceae; genus Prosopis; species Prosopis cineraria. The sequence goes on along the minus strand of NW_026555961.1, from coordinate 1,775 downwards.
ATCAATAAATTATTGGCAGAGGTGAAATGAAACAAGTGCTTTCTTTTCCTTACTTTTCTTTTCTTTTCTTTTCTCTTCTGCCAACAAGACTAATGCTTTCTTTCTTGACCCTGTCAAAAGAAAATTAAGACATAAAGAATTACAATTTATGTGTTTATTTCTTGTTTGGAATAAAGAAATTTTGAGATAAGAATAAGAAATGGCATTGTGTGTTTGGCTGGCAACAATTTGATAACCTTAGTGTAATTAGTTATTATTTCACAAAAATAATTAGATTTTTAATCGACGATTCGTATATAGATATACTATTCTGTCATTTTCTTTATATTAAATATATTGAGTTCTATAGTTGATGAAATTTGCTAGACATTTTCCATATCATTGACGTAGCCCTAGAAAATGAATTTCCTCTTATTTTTCTATACTAACGCTTTAAATCAAGTCAACTTGAGTATCTTTAGCGTTGGGAAAGGGGCACAATAACTCCAATCTTACTTAAAAATATATCTGTAATTTACTATTCATTTTATACCTTTTCTTTTTATATGTAATTGCAGTATTAGTATTAAGTTGGTGAATTATAATAAAATTTCCTATTTAATCCAGCAATTAAATATGAAAAGATATGGTATAAAATCAATCGAATGTATATATATATATATATAATATCAATTGCAATCTCAGAATCACAACCGTTTCTCCATTTGTATGTAAATGACAAAAGGTTTTACAAATATTACAGGTTTTTACAATAAAGGTATTTGAGAATTAATCTTTCTATGGAGCCTTGGGTGCGAAGAAATCTCATAGTTAGCATGCTTAGCGCAATCTCATCTGTGTATTATTGTTCATATAAAATGGGATGGCATGGCTATGATTAGATCTATACTTTTATGATTTTAAGATCTCTTTGATGAAGTCACTGTCTCATTTTTCTGGTTCTTTGGTAGATTAAATGGTTAGTCCTTTATTGATCATAGTGGTCATTGTTTCTAAGGGATTCTCATAATCCATTGCCAATTAAACTAAATATTAAATCAGCTGTGACTTTTCATTATCACAAGGGCTCCATGATTTTATGTTAACCATGTTTAGTTTAGATTACTTGTTTTAATGAGAAAAATTTATTGGCTCCCTTCTTTTTTTGCTATAATATATTTATATGGAAGTACTTTCATTCATGAACAGGATCTTTCTTAGTATTTCTTTTTTTTTAACTGTACTCTCTACTAAAAAATGATTACATTTAATTCTTGGACTGAATTTGAGTAGTCCACTTCTTTTCCCGCCATAAATATGAATACTTTTATTAGATTCACAATTTATTCCACTTTTATTATTATTGTTGAAGACCAGTGCTTATCAATGTGTGTATATATGGCATGACGTTCTTCACTATCCACTTCAATATTAGAGGCCTTGAACCAATTCATGATGGCGAACCTTTGGTTTCATTTTTCCTTCTTCATGTTCTCACTGCTTTGCTATCTCATGGTCTGTCCAATTTATGCCACAAAAATTTCACCAAAAATGATGAATTGGCACTTCTTGCTCTCAAAAATTTCTGTGAGAGACCCATTCAATCACTTGGCTAATTGGTCTAACTCTTTCTCCATTTGCAATTGGGTTGGGGTTACTTGTGATTCTAAAGGTGCGAGGAGTGAGAGAGTAAGTGTATTGAATCTTGCTCACATGAGTCTCATGGGCACCTTACCTCACCATGGGGAATTTGTCCTCCCTTGTTTGAACTTGCCCTTCATAGTAACAACTTTCAT
>NW_026555960.1:0-45340 GCF_029017545.1 Prosopis cineraria | reverse complement strand
TTTTATTTTGAACTCATTGTTCTAGAGAAGCATAAGAGGATGGTTTAGGCGTGCTAGCTAGCTGCAGAATCACGTTTTTCGATCCTCCTGGATTTGATAACTCTCTCATTTCAGAAAATGCTAACTATAGTTTAACTTGGCTGTCTTGCTTTGTTGTACTTAGCTTGTTTTTCCCACCTAAAAAGGTTCCACTTCCCTATTTATTCTGATTCTTGAATGTATACTTATAAAGAATGTCTTTTGTTTTTTTCCCCGTCATGACGTAAAATGAATGGCTTTCTAAAATAATTATTTAATTTGTTTGTTATTTGTGATATATAACTGCAAAGGTAATACCAATATGATGTCATGTTACAGTTCATTTCATGTCCAATATATGCCCTTATACCATACACAGTGGATTTGTTTTATTTTAGAAAATGACTTCTTTTTGACTATTTAAAGTTTTACTACATTTGCAACTGAAAAATATACATGTATATGTATACTACATCTAGTTTTGCTTAAGAAAAGAGAGGATTCAGATCCTCTGAATTGGTCTCTTCAAGTTTCATAAAGTAGATGTTTTGATCATTTTTCTTTCTTCCCCCTTTTCTAATTGGACCAACCTTTCCACAAATAACTCATCCATTATACAACTTCAGAGGATCACAACAACAGAAAAAGATGTGCATAGAGTAATATATCAAAACTGCCACTTTGAATTATAACATTGGAGAATATTCAGTCTTTTTCATGTCCAAGGATAATTAATAGTCAGATTTAACACACTAGCTAAATGATGAACATTGAAGTCTTTATGCTTGCTGACAGGTTACTATTCATTCCTGCAGACTAGTTTAAACTTTACCATGTTAAAATTGATTATTATGAACATGGAAACATTCCAAAAAGTAATGAAACACTTTAGATCAGATTATATACATAGCGTCACTTGTAAGTGTTTCTCTCTAAATGAAGTTTACTTAACATCCTTTGTGCATATTTACATGCACTATTCAGGATACTAACTCTTCTTGATTATATATGGCATAAAAATGGAGGAGGATAAACAAACACAAATAGTTAGAAACGAGTTTAATTAAAATTTTGTAAGGTTGTTTTTAGAAATGCTTTTCCTATACATTTTACCTTTGGGGTTGACAATCTCCATATTGGTATAGTGATTAGGTGCTTTTCACTCTTTCAGTGAGACGTAAAATGTTACAAGAATGTTTTGATTAATTTCATCTTAAGGACACAATTTATTCATGAGATTTACATCACTTCTCAACAAGACTAGTTGTAGGAGTTACCATGCACTTCATAGAATGCAAAGATAAACTTAGAAATTTCCAAGATGATTAATCATTTTACATCAAGTCCGTTAGCGTAGTGCTTCTCTAAGTTGAAGTCTCATATTAGCTGAGAGTTCAAGATGAACGGTGAGAACTTTTCTTATAAATAAATGCCTTAAGAATCTTTTTTTTTTTTTTATCATTATAGAAAGTTCAATTGTAAGATTATTAATCAAGGTATTGAATAGTCGTGATCAAGTCATTTTGGCATCACATTCAAGTATAGGATTATGAGTGTAACAAGGATCTTAGGTAGTATTTTTGTGTGATGAGGGTTTTAGAATTATTCAAGCTTGTATGAGTAAATTTTTTTTCCCGTTCAAATATTTTAGAGTTGTAAAAATGTGGAGTTATTCCTTTTTTAGTCATAATTAAATATAGGTTTATTTGAGACCAATTGGTTGTCCCCCCACCCTTTTTGCTTTGACAAGTGAGCTCCTAACAAATAGTATTTCAATGCCACGAAAACCATTTTAGGAAGAGAACTATATGAGTAAGATAGAATCAACGGACAGAGAGATTCTTGGGGTTGAATAAAGATGACATACTCACTTGAGAGTCAAATGTTTTTTTATCCCCTAAAAAAATAGAGGTGTTTTAGAACTTACGAGAAAGAGAATTTTTTTTTTTGGCTAATATTGTTTCTTTGTCCACATCCGGAAGGAGATTAAGAGGATCAAGTGAGAGCTTCCAGTAGACAGGTTATCCCTTAATTATTTTTTGTTATGTAAGTGGTCCGTTCATAGAAATTAATTAGTCAAGATAAGTAGGGTATCATATAGTTGACTTTGATTCTAGTCACTCAAGATTGTCGAATGCCTATTACTGTATAAATGTAATAATAGATATAAATATTTGAAACTTTCATGTCTATGTATACCAAAACCATGCATGTAAAGAATGATTCTTGAGTTTGAGTCATGTTTATAAAGAAAAATTGTTATGAGCACAAATTCAAGGAGAGTCTATCCCATAATAATACCAGCTTGTTGGGTGAGAGAGCATCTCCCACTTATAAACCCCTTTTACTTGTGAAGCTCCTCATTGTGGCACTCTCAACAATATGCTATCTTGTCCGAGAGTTGTTGTCAAAACCCTCTATGGGTAGCCCTCTTCATGAGATTGGCCTCTCAACAAGAGCACTAATGTTATGAACACAAGTTTAAAGGAAGAGTCTATTCCAAAATACTAGCCTATTGGGTGAGAGAGCACCTCACACTTATAAACCCCATTTCACAACTCTGAGGCTCCCTATGTTAGACTCAAAAAAAAAAAAAAAAAGTTGTCACTAGGAGTTTGGTCTGTCCTGGCTGGAACCAGATGAGTGAGGGCATGATACAGATTTCAGAACCGGTGAGTAAAAAAACCAACAACAGATTAATTTAATCAAAGAGGGTGGATATATATATGTAATATGATATTACCGTCATAGTATAAGAATTTATTGTTATATTAGAGAAAGTGCAAGATTTCATTAACATGTTTTGTGCAAATTCGAAGGCAGAAAAATTTGAATAACCCACTTTTTTCCTTCATATAGTGTGCAGCAGGTTATTGAAAGGCGTCGTCTGCTCTCAGATGAAAGATTAGACCATCCTTCTATTGAGGTGATAAGATCATTGCACGCACGTATTTTATTTCAAGTCACTTGGTCAAAATATATATATATATATATATATCTCAATCTTTTCTTTTAATTTAATAAATCATTTTTGGGAATTGTCCTGACAGGTTCCAGCCGCCCATTGATAAAACATTAACTTAATTCCACTCTCTTGGATTTCACAGAATTCAGCTTTATTGACTATTAGTTAATTATTGCGTGGATGATTCCCTTTTCTAAGTAATATAACCAATTAAATTAAAATTATGATCTATTAAGGTAGCAATATTGATAATATATTTGTAATTTTTTAAGCTGCTTCTGCGATTGACTTAGCTATTTCATTATTTTCTCATTAATTTCCAAAATGTGCCCTGGCCCGAACTTTTAAAGGGTTCAACTGTAGCGAGAAACTTCACTGTGATTTCTCAAGCCACTGTTGAATCATCTGCACTGAACTAATGGTTTAAACCACAACTAAGTCTTAGTTTCAATCAGTAATATTCATTCAATATAAAATATAAAAGGTATTGGGAACTTCATGATTCAAAACAATAATGAAGGGGATGACTTATCTTGAATTCCACGAAAATGCACAGGGCCTATTCTAGTTATGTGTATAAGATATTGTTTCAATAATGTGTTGTCTTGATGACATAAATATTTACTCTAGTACTAATTGTAAGGCAAAATTTTAAAAATTCTATTTGGTCCTAAATATAGGGTAAAGATGTACTAGTTAATTTTTTTTTTCAATATTGCCCTTCTTTTATAATTGCACCAAGTTTTAATCTCTAGACACATTTTACTGTGGTCATTAATTTTAGTGAAAGGCAAAATTAAAAAGTCAAATATTTTTAACTAGTTTAAGGATATTAACTACCATTAAAAATCATGAAGTTAGTTAACTTTATCCTATAATTAGGACCAGAGGGAGTAGGTTATTATACAAATGAGGTGGTATCATATATATGTATTCAGTACTAGAAAATTTTTCCTCCATATACAGGCCTCTACCTATGGTTTGCAATTAAATAAGTCTCTACCTCAGATAAAAATGCTGGCAAAAAAGCGAGAGAGAGAGATCAGGTTGTATATATGGAGAGAATGGTGTGTGTTTCACTTTGCTTCACCAAAGATTCAATAGTGATTAATCAAATTTTACATGTAGTTTGACAGGGACACCCTCAGCATGCTCAGCAAGGAAGAAGCCAATAAGGTTCAGGAGCTGAGGTAGGGGGGTGTTGTGTGCTGTGAGTTTTTCCTACAATATAGTGTTTATTACTGAGGGATGACTATATGTCCCTTATGATTGAAAGGCAGTTGAATGGGGAAGAGCTCGAAGGATTGGACACAAAGGAATTACAGAAGCTTGAAGAACAATTAGAAAAAGGTTTGAGCCGTGTTGTCAAAGCAAAGGTTTGCATTGTCTTGTCCACTTCTATATTTGCATATATACTTATTTGTTTGTATCTTCGTTGAGGCAAAGAAAAGAAGAAGAGAAAATAAGAAAGAAAGAAAGAATAATTTTTGGGTCATTTTACAGACAGTCTTTCAAACTCTGAAAACATGAAGATAACTCATCTCCCAACTTTGTTATGCCTCATGATACTTCAATTATATGAACTGGTAGCATTATGGAAGAACCTATCCTGGACCTACTTTTCAGTTTGAAAAGTACTTCGGAAGCAATTAGGAGGTTTTTGAATTGTGGGGTTGACTATTTTGGGAATTACATTACTCCCTTAAACTACTCCATCCAAATACGCTCTAATTAATAGCAAAGCTTCAACGATTGTTTTCTTGGAACCACTTATTGCTGCTATGCATAAATTATTGTAACTAATATGAGTAGGTGGTTCTTTGTGATTTGCAGGATGAAATGATGTTGAAAGAGATCCGTGCGCTCAAGATAAAGGTCAATCACGTTCGAAACTTAATTGTTGAAATCTCATTTATGTTTGTTTAGTTACATGTTCTTGAAACTTGAAAAGAAAATTATCATCATCAAAAATTTTCCTTCCCTTTCCCATTCATACATGTAGAATTTGAATCATTTTTCCATTTTGTGTTCTTGAATCGAGGATAGTGATGTTCTCAATTTGAATCCAAGACACTTGTAAATGCCACCAAATTCAGTGTAATTAGTAGCAAAACTAAACTGGACCATAAAATATCTGATAGAAATTAAAAAGGGAATTAATGTTGTTTTTGGCCTCCCAAAGATATGTCTCAATGTTTGGCCCCTTAATCTTAAATAAAACTATTTATCAATTTCTTGAATTAAGAATATATACTTGGTCTTCAAACCTTACAACTACATGATTCTGCTACTAAATATTTGACCGAATTAAAATAAAAGGGATAATGAAATTCTTGGTTCTTCAAGTTTGCCTTAGTTATCAATTTGGCACTTGAAGTTTTATCTATATTAATTAAGTCCTTAAAGTTTCATAAGTATACGCAATTAGCCCTTATAGTATTATTTCCCCTTCAAACCATAGGGACTTGTTGTGAATAATTATGACACTTTAGGGACTTGATTTTAAAATTTAAACTTTAAGCACCAAGTCAATAATTAAGGTAATTTCGAGGGATCAAAAGTTGCATTACCTCAAGTGAAAATATCCATTAAAATATGCACTATATGGACTAGAACAGCAAGTCTAAGACTTCTATGGATTGAATGGTGTATTCGTTGCGCGCGCGCATTCATTATTTAGTCCATAAGTATTAAAACTACATCATATTTAGCTTTCACGTACCCTCACTTCTCTTAAAATGCTATCTGTGCAGAGAATCCAATTGATGGAAGAGAATCAGCGACTAAAACAGGTAATCAACATTTTGAAGTATTTGCATTTTTAATCATTAATGTCTGTCATTTCTCATGTTTATGAAATTAGACTGGGTATTGAACTGGTTAAGATATTGATTTAAAGTTTTTGCTCTGTTGATGGTTTAACCGCTGTCGAATGAGTCATAATTGAATTAGTTTATTTAAATTATACGTCCTCCGTCACTGTTTACTTGTCCTCATAGGAAAAAATCTATGTGCAATGTAAGAATTATTTTTCTATTCCAGTTTTGCCCTCCACTTAACGGGAGTATTATATAAAACAAATAATTATACCTCAAAATTTGGAACAGGACATATTTAGGGGCAAAATTAAAACGCAAATCAGGACAAGTAAAGAGAGATGGAGGAAATATAGATCAATATATATCATATAGGGTAAAATAGCAAATTGGGCTCTAAATTATAGGTCCAAGAATGTCTCCGAAACTAACTTTGACATGTTCTCTTTCAACTTTTTGAAGCAATGCAATGTAACTTTTACTGTTAAGAAAATTTAGTTTTAACTGGCCCTTAGTTAACCAAAAAATGACAGAAAAGGACCTCATAAATTAAAAAAAAAAAGACCAATAAATTTTTGTCCTTTTCTGAATTTATTAGGTTCTTATCTATAATTTTTGGATTTTTTATTGTAACTTTTTGGGTCCATTTTTGTTTGAAGACGGAAAATGAGTGTTTGTTGACATGAGGAAAAGGGCTCCGTTAGAAGCAGTGATTAATTTCCTTTGAATATGACTTTTTTGTTTTTTGTCCGTGGCGCATTTAATGTTGAGAAAGAGGGAAATAAAAGACGGCATCATTCGCGGGAAACAAAAAGAAAGAAACAAATGGTGCTGAGGTATGATTGATTGAAGGCTGAGGATGTGACCAGTTTTGATTGATCATATTTTTAGACAAATAAATTGCTGTACTGATTGGCTAATCTATCAAACAAAAATTGAAGACTAACATTACATTAAAAATGAGTTTATGGTGCCAGATGCTCATGGATCTATAGTTTTATGAGCCAATTAGTTCTTTTATCCTATGATATATTTTTTAAAAAAATCAGTTTTTATCTGTTATTGACCAAATTTGACTGACTATTATATGGAAGCTTTTGAAAGCATTTTAGTTCGGAGTAAGGTCCACATCACTGGTTCTCAAATTACTTAGTTTTAAATAAGAGTCTTATTAAAGATGGAAAATGTGTGTTTAGGGGAGGAATGTTTCGCAAGAACAAGGTCAGTCATCTGAGTCAGCCAACATTGGCAGCATATTTGATCCTCCACATGACGATGATAGTTCAGACACTTCTCTCAGATTGGGGTTGGTATATATAACTTGTTTAACTGTCCAATCTTGAATCTTGAGTTTTCTGATAATCAAGCGTAGAATTGTTGTTAATTTCCCATGATACTGACTTGTTTAATTGTTGATGGTATATATAGTAATACACTTCGGTGTTACATGATGGCTTGGTTTTATAGAAATACAAAGTACATTTAGCACTCAGATCTTCAACAGTTTTGGAGGAGAATTGAAGTCACATGTTAATAAATGAATTTATCTTTGTCGATGTTCTATATTCTCAAATATTGAGCATTGCACGTGTTAATCAATAAGTAATGGGGAAAATTAAAAGTGCATTTTTACCTTTAGGCAGTGTTTGGATTGATGGATTTAAATTTAAATTCTAGATTTAAAATGTTTTGTTTAAATAGTATAAAAAATTTTAAAGTTAAAAGAGAGACAAGTTTAGATTTGAAACGGAAATGGAAGATTGGAAGTCAAAAGTGGAAGTAGTGAGCTTACTTCTATTCTTCAATTGGGGAGAAACAAGAATGAGAAATGAGAGGAAAGACAAGAGTAACAGAGCCACTGATAGTGAAGATACTAGAATTTAAAGGAAATTGAAATTACAAAGAAATTATAATGAAAACTAGGATTTAGATTTGAATTAAATCCCAATCTATAGACTTTTGAATATCCAAATGAAGGATTTGATTAAATCCAAACCTTGATTCAAATTCTCATGTATCCAACTGTAAAAGTATTATCAAGAGTTAGGGGGCACTGTAAAGAGAATCGTAGAGCACTGTAGTATATAATCTCCTGACCTACACTAATGGTTGGTTAACTGTTAACTGTCAAAATCTAACATTGCATTGATTTTGAAATATTACTTGCCACGTGTGTCCCATATATAGCTCCTTTGGGAATACAAAACCACACTTTAACTCAATGTGTGTGGCTGCCAAGAATCAGTTGTACTATAAATTATAGTTTTCTAGGGCTTCTAGTCTATTATAAGCCGTGTACAGTTTTTTCTTTTCAAAGTGCTTTTAGTATATGCATCCTTGCATAAATCGAATGAGACTGAATTTATTAGCGCGTGTGTAAAAGGATCAGATGGATACGTGGCATGCATATTCTTAAAGGTTAACTTCAGTTTATTTACTGTCTCTGTTGCAGATTGTCTTTATTTAAATAAACTAAAGATGTGATGCACTATGGAGCAGAGCCAGATACTCTGACGTTTTCATTCTTTTTAGGTGAAATTTAACCGTTGTGGGAGTTTTTTCTTCCTGTTATTTCAAAACTTAAGTTTGCTTAATCCATGTAAGTAGGTGTTGCTCACATAAATTGAACAATGAACATATATATATATATATATATATATCCGATGATATTTTATACTTGTATTTGAAAATTATGCTTGATCGTCCTTTATACAGATTAGAGTAATAATTAAGAGATTGTTTACAATTTAATCCATTTGGTCAAGCTCACAAGTCATATAAGCACAAATGGGCCTAGTCAACACCCGCTGCAGTTACGTCTTCTTTATATGGGCATAATAAGATGAAATTTAAAATTATGCTCTTCTATTTAAAAATATAAAGCATTTTTTGAGGAGTTTGATGTTAAAAATGTAAGGTATTTTTTATTTTTTGAGGTGTGTAATTTTTTTTTAAAAAAAGTATTTTTATTGATAATGATTATATATTTATTGTAAAGTATTTAATAGAAGTAAATATGTAAAGATAGAATTAGTTGAAAAGTAAGTAACTATTTTATTTGAGAGTGAGATTCAGTTAAAAATATATTATATTTTTTAACGGAGGGAATGTGTTACTTATTACTGTTTAATTCAATATTTACTGATGTGATGATAAGATAAAATTAAAACATATAATTTTTCATATTGCTTTAATTTATTTGTTAAGTAAAATTGTCCCATGCAATTCACTTGTTCACATACAACATTTAATTATAGTAGACCTTAACAATTATATGATTTTTTGAGTATTTAATATTGGATATTATTAAGGTAGATTTAAGCAACCTGAGTTCAATTTGGATCAGTTCTAGTGTATTTTAAATTTCAAGTTTTGAACTCTTGAACTTGTTTAATAGGAGGATTAAGTTTGTTTTTTTAATTCGACTCATTCGTTGACATCAATAATGTTTAATTTGTTGCCCAAAAAAGAAAAAACAGCAAACAAGCATTGTAAACAATTTCTAGTAACTAGATTGGCTTTTTATTACATACATTCCTAAGAGAAGCCAAAAACTATAGTGTTGATTAAAATTTTTTACAAGTATTAGGTTTCATGCAAACAATCTAGTAATCATAAGTCATAAAAGTATTTTGAAGTGATATGTCCTTTATTAAAGTTGTTAACTGGATGATTGCCCATGAACAAGTCACCAAAAAGACATCATCAGGTCTAAAATATAAATATTTTTAATAATAATTTGAAAAGCCAATAAAATTTAGGAAAATGACAATTAAGGATAGTTAAAGGAAATTTATATCAATCAAGAATAAATTATTGTCAAAATTCAAATGTAAAATAAACTCGAATAAACTGTTATTAATTTAAAATAAGTTGTTAAAACTCAAATGAATACCTATTGATTCATGTTAATTTTTTATCAACAAGTATTTATTTAAATTTTGATAACAAGCGATCCTTGACTTATAAAATTTTTTTTCAGCATTTTTTTATTGATATTTTCCTATAAAGCTCTTATTTTCATGAAAATATATATTGTTTTTCTTTGTTATTCTTAGTTTTAATTTATGACAAATGAGAAGAAGCCTCTAAATTCACAAACATGTGAATTTCAGTTAATAAATGCAAGAGGTAAAATAAAATTTTTTTACAAGTATTAAATTATTTATATGTTGAATTAAAATTAATTAAGACAAAAATATTTATATTTGGACTGGATGGAATAAATATGAAGATTTCATAATACCAAAAAAAAAATGAAGATTTTATTAAAATATCCTCGTTTTTTAATTAATTTTTAAAATCTACGTTTTAAGATGATCGTTTAAAAAGAAGAGTACAGTAATTAATAAAAAAATATTTAAGAAACCACTGGTCACCGGATGGATACGAGTGCCAGATTAGGAATTTGCTCTTAAATTTGTTTTCTCGATGAAGCAAAGCCTAGGGCTATGTGCAAAAACATTGAGAAGTACGAGAGTGCACAAATGTCAGAGGCTCAGGCCTGTCATAGAGTCGTGGGTTTCTGTACGGTCTTGGTAAGTGACGTCCACATCAGCACCATCCATGGTCAGACACAACCTCCACTAAATGCCGTCTCCACCTAATCTAAGAACAAAAGTTGGGTTTTCAAACCGGTTAGATTTAGGGAAATGTACCAATTCATCACAACATAACAAAGATTGAAATGCTTGTTTAAAAAAAAATATTTATATTTAATATTTAATTATATTTCAAATAGAACTGTCTCTACAAAGAGTTAGATCTTCAAGTTTTTAGAGGAATGAGATTATCATTATGAGAAAAATAATAGAAAAACGCTTTTGAAGATGAGAAGGGAGCTATTGAAATTAATTGATTACTTAAGTAATAATTATAATAATGATATTATGTTGTTTGTAGGGTAGTCCAATCAAGAGTCAAAAGTTGTAAGTAAGGATTGAAAATAAAGTAAAAAAATTTAGGGTGAAAGAATAAAAATATTTATAACGTAGTTAGCGAGGGGTATTTAATATTTTAAAATGAGAAAAAAATAGCGATAACATTACATGAGTGAGTGTAAAAGTGATCAAATCATTAACCTTGATGTAACGCCATTAACTTTGATCGTTAAATGCTAACTGTGCATGTCACGTGTTAATTTTTGCTGACGTGGACTAATAAAGGAGCCAAATACTCACGAAGTCATCAGTTAGAAGCAAAAATACCCATAATATAACTGGAGTTAGTGCAAAAATAATGAATCTATCAAATCCCTTAATCATCGACCGCTTAACTGACATCTAAATAGACGTTAATGATTTTTTTGCTGATGTAGATAAAAAAAAATTAAGATAAATTTTTACAGATGTTAATCAATCATCGCATGAGTACCCATAATGTTACTTTAGTAGATGCAATAGTGATCAATTCATCAAAATTCATGCCATATGGTTTCTTTCTATTGCCATATATCTCACCTCCTTTCTTCCTCTTTCTCCACTCTTTTTTTTTTTTTGGTCTACAAAACCTAAGATTCAACATAGTGAGATAAGCTGTAATCAATTGAAAATTAAAACTAAGCACACCTCTTATGCTGCCTTTCCTTAAGAACATTGTTACAATCTTAAATGATTTCATTCATGATAAGTTCAAATTTTTTAAATAATTTTTGCCACTGCTACAAAGAAACAAGTGATTAATTTGATATTTGGTCAAAATAATATTTTCTCACATGATATTTATACAATGATCGATTAACCTCTAAAGAATTTCATCTAAGAATATTTGTTTCCACATCAAAGAAAAAATGGTCAACTTCTGCTTAGGTGTCAACTAAACGGTCAGTGTTTAAAAGATTTGATAGATTGATCACTTTTGCACCAAGTTTGTTAACGTTATGGGTATTTTTGCTCCTGGCCGACGATTTCATGAGTATTTTTCTCCTTTTATTAATCCACATTAATAAAAACTGACACGTGGCATGCAGTCAATATTTAACAGTCAAAGTTAATGATTTAGTCACTTTTATACTAATCATATAATGTTATAGATTTTTGTGTCCCTTTATCAAAAAATTTATGTCATAACATTTTTGCATTATGCCAAAGCATGATTCTTTAGCCACACAAAAACCCAAGACCATTTATGCCACAACGTCCCTACAACACACGAGCGTGATAGCTGGTGACAGTAACAGAATGATCTTATACCACAATGTAACACAAATGAGTTGCAACATAATCATCATCTAATGAAACGCATTGCTTCATCGAAAAAACTAATATTTTTATGGTTTTGAAGGTTGGAGCCCGTCATCTCCAACTACCAAGGAACATCTAGGGGATAAGGAAGAAGCCATGGACGAGGTGAAGCCTAGGTTTCATAGGAGATTAATAATTTTCGTCTAAAGTTAGTTTGATTAGACTTGTTTTTACCTATTAATTATTCTTATGTTTGAATTTCTATTTAATGTTTAGCCACCATTAAATATAATTTTGGGTGTTGGATTTTTTTCTTAACAAAGAAGAATCTCATTGAGACTATTAAATTGAGTAATATGAATTTAGATTTTTATCTAATTTATAATTAGGATAGACATATACCTAATTGTCCCAAATTAATAGGTTGTTTTTTAAACTAGTAGTTGTTGGATTAAGAATCTCATTGCATTTTATTAAATTCATTTTTTTATTTTTACTCAATCAAATCCAATTTGTTTTGCTTAACATAAAAGAAAATGAGAACTCTTTCACTTAGTCATTATTTTGTTTGATTCTTCATAAGAATGACTTTGAAACGCTAATATATTGTATATTGATTCACACACTTATGTTGTAACAATTTGTGTGCAACAATAACTACTGATCTATCCATTTTTTATGTAAAAGTAACTTATAAAATGGATTATCAATAGTTTTTAAAAATAGCTTATATATATAAGACCGGAGGGAGTGCATCTTTTATATTATTTACATGCATATTGAGAAATACAAGGCAAAAGTATACATTTGGTCATTCAATTTTACATAAAATTTTAATTTAATTTGTTATTTTTTGAAAGTCTTTTTTCAATTTTCTAAGCCTAACACTGTTAGTTTTGATTGAAAAAAAAAATATTAACATTAAACTTTTGAATGTTAACAAAACATTATCAATTATTGACATATTAAATTTATTGTTTAAAAAATATAATAATTGATGCAAAAAATCATCATTTAAATTATCATAGTGTATAGATATAAGAGTTAATAAGCATTCAAGACTCTAAACTATTGTGCGTAAATAGCATCTTAGATTTTGAACTCCTAAAATGTACAAAAACTTTTTTCAACTTTAGAATTCTAAACACCTAAAACCTCATCATTTAGTTGTAGAAAGCAGCAACTTTTGTAGTTATAGGACTCAATTGCATGTTGACGTGGCACTTATTTTGACCTTTAAAAATAATAGGAATTTTTTCTAATTTAATAATGGGGTTTCAGACGCTCAGAATTTAAAAATTGAGGAGAGTTTTTGTACATTTTAAAAGTTTAAAATTCATAATACTATTCATGCACTAGTTTAGGATTTGAGATATTCATTAACCCTATATATGACAACCTAAGTCAGCCTAAACTACACAATTAATTTAGACATATTTTTTTGGGGGTACAATTTAGACTTGTTTATTTATTTCTTTGGTAGAAACTTAAATAATTGCATCAATTTTGACTTATTTAATAAAAAATTTATTTAAAAAAATTTACATAATAAACTAGACTATAAGCAGGTACTTACGGTCTGGCTTATTCAAACTTTAACATAATCTATTTAATAAATTTAATTAAAGAAATTAAAAAATAAATCAGTAAGCATATACTTATAGTTTCTAAACTCTATCATGATCTATTTAATAAAAATCTATTTAAAAAAATTTATAAAATAAGTCATATTATATGTAGATACTTATAGTCTAATTTATTTAAACTTTAACATGATCCATTTAATAAATATTTATTTAAAAATATAAAGAAAATTTTTTAAAACAAATTAAAAGAATTATTTTTTAAAATAAAATTATTTTCATGAAAAATAATATGGTAAAATATGAGATATTAAATATTTACTGTCGCACTCGAAAAATGCGACACGGACGGCGTGAGAGCGGAGGTTCTGACTTTTGGAAAGAAGATCGAAAAAATGGGAGTCGCCACTAAGATTTTGAGGAAAATCTCAGGAAATCAATTAAAAGTGGATAAGGATAGTCTATGAAAACAAAAAATAGGTTCGAAAATCGATT
The DNA here is from genome assembly GCF_029017545.1 of Prosopis cineraria. NCBI lineage: Eukaryota > Viridiplantae > Streptophyta > Magnoliopsida > Fabales > Fabaceae > Prosopis > Prosopis cineraria. The sequence goes on along the minus strand of NW_026555960.1, from coordinate 31,281 downwards.
GAATGTGGGAAAGGTGCTAGGCACCCCACAACACTCATTCGTAAGAATGATTACCTAAAGTTTGTTATGCTATATAAATATAGTTTTAAAATTATTTTAATTATTTTTTTTATATTCATGTGTTTGATATAAAAATGATAAGAATTAGGTGAGAAATATTTATTTATTTACGGGGAGGACTTGACTCAGAATCTGACTTTGAGGCCTACATACCCTGTGATGGGAATCAAAATCCATATAATTCGGGCTTAAAAGTTGTTACTGAAAATATTTTTAAGGAGAAATTAATTAGAAGTAATTCACCCTTTTGCAAATAAAATAATTTTTTGAAATTTTGATATATGTGCTTTAAATTGCAAAAAGTGATTTAATCTCAATTATTTTCTCAATTTTTAAATTTTTGGAATAAGAAAAGGATAAAAGGTTTAAAAATTATTTTTATTTTTATTTTTATATTTTATAATCGAGAATTTAACTGTTATACCTGCAGAGCTTTATTGGCTCATACGGTAATATAATTATTCTTTATATCTAGGAAGAATTCAAACTCTCGCACGATAAAAGAGTGTAACAACTTAGTTTATTTACTTAAGTTTTTTAAATATTAATAATATCATTATTTTTTTAGTGCATTCATATATACTTCTCTATTTTTTAAAAAAAGACTCTTAATCATTATACCTGCAAAGCCTTATTGATTTTTATGGTAATACAACCATCCTAAATATCTATGAAGATTCAAAATCCTCACACCATAAAGGATTAAATATTATATATTTTAAAAATATTTTAATACGTAATTATATTATTTGTATTTTTAAATATAAAAATTTTAATCGCTATACCTACGAAGTTTTATTGACTTTCACGATAAGATGATTATTCTAGAGGTATATAGATATTCAAAAATCTCACATGATCAAAAGATTTAATGCATTAATTTAATTAATTATTTTTATTATCAAAAAATTTTATAATTTTATTTATGAAATTCATTTATTTATTTATTTTATAAGTTAATGACCACGACATTTGTGAGGACTTATTATCCTTCACAATGAGGTGATTAAGCTGAATATCTACGGAGATTTTTTAAAACTATCACAGTATCATTCAAATGTTTTAATTGATTATATATGTGAAATAATAAGAACAAACTCCTTCATTTAACCACACATTTAAAATCTCCATATGAAAATGATGTCATTTAAAATTAAAATTATCTGCAAGAATTAATCAATTAATATCAAATGGAAATTAAACACGAATTAATATATGACTTTAAGAAATAAAAAATAAAAATTAAATTTAGGTTGATTAATGTTCTTTCATACTAGAAGATAAAATTGAATCTAACTTATTACTTAGCTCAACAATAAAAATTTTTGTTTAAAATATTAGAATCAAAAGCATCATGTGAAAGTATTATAACTAAATTAACTTTATTTGTAAAAGCAAATAAACACATATTAGAACATATTTAAGGCATGCAACATAATTTAGAGAAAGTAAACATAATGATACAAAGCTACTTTCTCTTCAAATATTTTCTTAAATATTTCCAATCCATACTTGAACTTTCAAAACTTTCAAATTTCCTTATTTCAAACATGAGTAGTTATTATTAAGGGTCCTTTCATGACAGAAATTTACACACATATTTGTTGCAAGAATTTAGAACAAATGAAGTAAAAACAAGTATTGCATACCAGCGTCAGCTCTGGTTTCGTCTCAGTGTCAGATCTGGTTTCGTCTCAGTGCATGCAAGAATTTACGCGTCCTTCGTCTGATAAGCCACCACTAGCCTCTGGTCTCCTTCTCAAACTCTCCAACCCATCTACATGATGATCATGATCATGAGAACTTCTTTCACATCCATCATAGTCTAACTGTGACCGAGAGAGAGATGGGAGATGTGCGCATGCATGCTCTATTTCTACGTTTGTTGCGTGCTTCTTCTTTTCAACATCAGCTCTGGTTTCGTCTCAGTCTCTTCTCCTCTCAGCTCTCTCCTTCTCGTCTCAGCTCTCTCTTAGTTTTTCTCCTGTTTTTCTAGCCAAAACAGCTCCTCCTCCTTCCAATTTTTCTTCATCTCTTCCTTTCCATTTTCATGCTCTGTTTTGAACACTGTCCATGCTATATTTTTTCTTCATTTTTCTCCCTCTCTAATTTTGATCTCTCCTCCTTTTTTCTTGCTAGTTTTCTACGTCTGCCCTTTTCTCTCGGTCCCCTATCTCTCCTCTTCTCTTCCTCGGTTTTCCTCTCAGCTCCCCCCTTCCTTCAGTTCTTCATCCCTTTTAAAGTAGAAACAGAGAAGCTCGTGTGTGAGGAGCGGGTTTACGTGCTTTCTCGCTCTGCTCTGCTACGTGCATGTGTTTGAATTTTCTTCTACGTTTTTGCTCTGATCCCAATCTGCTCTGTCTCACGTGTGTATGTGTTCTCTGTGTCCGTGTACTGTGCTTGATCGAGTATTTCCCTGCCCTTTAAGCTGTGATTTTCATCCAGTCTACTTTTTTGCTTTTAATTAATAATTTTGATTAACACACACACACACAAAAATATATATATATATATATATATATAAATGAAAATAAGATTTAAGTAGAGAAAAATTAACTCTTAAAAATTGACTTCCAATATTTTGAATGATTGGGATAATTTGGGAGAGATTTTAAAAGATTTAAACAAGATTTTTTTTATTTTGTTAAAATATAATCTTAAAAAGGATTAAAATTTATTTTTGTATTTTTATATTTTTTGATTATTTTAATGAACTAAAAGAAACAAAATCCTAATTAATAAAAGATTATCGAAAATAAAATTTCCTTATTTCATTATTTTTTTAAAAAATATAATCCTAAAAAGGATTAGACTTCATTTTTATATTTTTATATATTTTTGATTATTTATTATTAAATTTAAAAAATATTCAAATAAAATACAGTGTTCATATTTACTGAATAAGTGAGATTGGGACGTTGAGGGACGCTGGGGGAAGAGGGTGTCTCCATTTTCCTTTCCCCCATTTTCCTCCATTTCTCTCCCATAATCATTGAATTAAAACTTTTTAATTGTTTAGATTTAATTTTTAATAAAATTATTATTTTAATTTTATATAAATATATAAATAAAATATTATAGTTTTAAATGATTTAGATTAAACTTTAAGAATTTAAATTTATTTATATATCATTGAATAAAATAAAATAATATTATTATTAAAACTTCAATCTCAACCATTGAAATTTTAATCAAAAGGTGATGGGAGAGAAATGAAGGAAAATGAAGAGAGAGAAAATGGAGACACCCTCTTCTCGAATGCTGGGTGAGGACAACATTGAGAGGATTCGGATCCGCGTTCGCATTCAGTGCTCATCATTTGTGATGAGCACCGCGTGCTCATCGGGCCAGGAGAAATCCTTACCTTCTATCTCAATCTTGTTTAATCCCTACCGTTCATTTAAATTAATTTTTAAATATTTTTAATATTTCATTTATTAATATAAAAAATTAAAATTTTAATATGTCTATTTATTACCAATCTGGTCAAGACAGATTTAATCTAGCAATCTAATTTAATATTAAAAAAATCATATTTTTATAATTTAATTATACAGATAAACTCTATATAATTCATGTATAATTTAGATGTCCTAATTTAATATTAAAAAATTTATAAATTTTATAAATTAACTATTTAAATATATTTTAAATAGTTCAGATTTAATATTAAAATTTTTATATTTTTTATTTTAATAAATATAATATTAAAAATATTTAAAAATTAATTTAAATGAATAGTAAGAATTGAAATAGAAGGTCAGGATTTTTCCTGACCTGATGAGATGATGCGGACGCTCCGAATCCCTAAGAACACCTTAAATTATTTTTTTTATTAAGTTGAGTTCACATTTCTGCAATTCATTGGATGGTGTATGCACTGTTGCGTGGGGTGTAGTGCACCTGCCACTATCTCACCGTCAAGTACAAATCCACAAAAGGAAATAAAACGAAAAAAGTTTCCCCCCTTCATGTCACCCAAAAAAACAAAATCCCCCTTCCACTAAAAAGTTCGTTTCCTTCCCCTCCCACACACCACATGCCTCCTCTCTCTCTCTCTCTCTCTCTCTCTCTCTCTCTCTGTTCGCCGATGGACAATTTGTCGGTGGGGTTCATCTTCATCACACCCTTGCCTAAGCTTACTTTTCAGCTAGGGTTGATTCCTGTTTCTTGGCCGGTAAGCATCATCCTCTTTCTTGCAATCTTGCATTTCCCCTTTTAGACAACTAATTTCCTCCTGTAATTTTCTTTTCCGCTGACATTCTCTTTCTCAGCCCTTCTCTTCATATTCTTTTTCTTCTTGTTTAGTCCTGAACATTTTGGTGTTACACAGTAAGATTCATCACCTTGATGATACACAGTTGAATGCTTTTTCCGGGCAATTATTTGTTTCATTTTCATTCGTATCTGCAGCATTCGTATATCGTGTACTTGTGCTTATTATTTTAAATTTTATTTTAGGCTTATTAATCTAGACTTACAGGAGATTGACCACGAACGTGCTTGCTAGAGAATCTCATCAGCGTTAATCTCTGTAAAACACTGTTTGCAATCCTCATGATGGATTTAATTTGTAGCTCTCTCTTTTGAGAAAATAATCACCACCATCATCATCTTGGCTGACTTTTTTGTTTTGAGAACCCACCCTATTCAGTTCTTTTGATTAATTGTAACCTTGACTCTATGAGTAAGACAGACTTGAGAAATATATTTTCAATACTCTGAACCTAATGTTCTGGCATGATCCAATATAAATGCATATCTCCTTTTTTCATCATAACGGAGGAAAGTGACTTTAAAAACTAATCATTTATTGTTTTGATATGTAACTGCAAAGATAATGCCAACGTGATCCAATATAATTCAGTCCAACATGCCTGTCTGTATGCATCTTCGTTGTTGCATGTATAAATGCAAGTATATTAATTAGCCACTGGACAAATTGAGCTTTAAATTATAAGTTTAGGAGTTTGAAATTTTAAATTTATTTTTGATGTAATGTTCTCCTGCAAAATTTTGAAACAATGCAATATAATTTTTATCATTAATAAAAATTAACTTTAATTAATTATTAATTGATTAATAAATGGCAGAAAATGATCTCATAAATTACCAAAAAAAAGGCCAATAATTTTTTTCATTTTTTGTTATTTTTTAGGTTATTGTTTATAATTTTTGAATTTTTTACTGTATCTTTTTGGGTCCGTTTTTGTCAGAAAATGAGAGTGTTGACATGAGGAAAAGGGCTGCGTCAGAAGCAGTGATTAATTTCCTTGGAATGTGACTTTTTGGTTTTTTGTCTGTGGCGCATTTAATGTTGAGAAAGAGGGAAACAAAAGACGGCATCATTGGCAGGAAACAAAATGAAAGAAACAAATGGTGCTGATGTGTGATTGATTGAAGGCTGAGGATGTATATGACATAAATCAGCCTCTCATGGGAGGGATTGGCAAGTTTTGATTGATCATGTTTTTAGACAAATAAATTGTTAAACTGATTGGCTAATCCATCAAACAAAAATTGAAGGGTAAAATTACATCAAAACTAAATTTAAAATACCAGATGGATCTATAGTTTTGAGTCAATTTGTCCTTTTGCCCTGTGATATATTATATAAAAAAATCAAATTTTTTTATCTGGTATTGACCAAAGTTGACTGACTATAATATGGAAGCTTTTGAAAGCATTTTAGTTCAGAGGAAGGTCCACTTCACTGGTTCTCAAATAATGTAGATTTAGATAAGAGTCTTATTAAAGATGGAAAATGTGTGCTTAGGTGAGGAATGTTTCGCAAGAACAAGGTCAGTCATCTGAGTCAGCCAACATTGGCAGCATATTGGATCCTCCACATGACGATGATAGTTCAAACACTTCTCTCAGATTGGGGTTGGTATATATAACTTGTTTAACTGTCCATTCTTGAGTTTTCTGATAATCAAGCGTAGAATTGTTGTTAATTTCCCATGATATTAACTTGTTTAATTGTTGTTGGTATATATATAGTAATGAGCTTGGCATTACATAATGGCTTGGTTTTATAGAAATACAGCAAAGTACATTTTAGAACTCAGATCTTCAACAGTTTGGAGGAGAATTGAAGTCACATGTTAATAAATGAATTTTTCTATGTCAGTGCTTTATATTCTCAAATATTGAGTATTGCATGTGTTAATCAATAAGTAATAGGGAACATTAAAATGCATTTTTTACCTTTAGGTAGTATTTGGATTGATGGATTTAAATTTAAATTTTAAATTTAAAATCTTTTGTTTACATAGTATAAAAAATTTTAAAGTTAAAAGAGAGACGAGTTGAGACTTAAAATAGAAATGGAAGAACGAAAGTAACGATTTTACCTTTATTCTTCAATTGGTAAGAAACAAAAATGAGAAATGAGGGGAACGATGAGAGTAACAAAAGCGCTGCTAGTGAAGATATTAGAAATTAAAGTGAATTTGAAATTATAAAAAAGTTATAATGAAAATGTGGATTTAGATTTTGATTAAATCCAAATCTATAGATCTTTATGTATTCAAATGAAGGATTTGGTTAAATCAAAACCCTAATACAAATCCTCATACATCCAAATTAGGGGTGTTCACAGGACGAGATGAGGTTGGGACACCCCTGTCTTGTGTCCCATCTCGAAATAAAAACTGGGATTAAATTTTTGTCCCGTGTCCCGTCCTATTTTGAAAGTCATTGTGTTCCGTTATGAATTAGAATAGAATTGGGAGAAGATTAGGACATCCCACCATCTCGATAAATCAAACAATGGTCGAAGAAAGATCTAGATAAAAACATTCATTAAAATTTTAAATCATATAATTTATTAAGTTCAAAATTAAAACAACAAAAGTACATAAACTATAACAATTTAAAATAAATTATTGAATTATGTTAATCATAACTATATATTATGATAGCAATTATAATTTACAAGTGATCTCCAGGCTATAAAAGCATTAATAACATGCAAGTCAAGCATAACATCAAATTATTGTTCTTCTACTTTAGTTAAGATATGCTAAGCCAATTATTCTTTTAAAAATAAAACAAGAAATATGATGTAAATAAAGATTATTAAATAGATAGATATAAGAATAAATTATATTAATATAATTAATATATTATAAAGAAAGATATCACCCTATTTATTTTATGTCATTAAAATTATCAATATAAAAGATTTAAATTTTATATAAGAATTGCAAATATTGAAATTATAATTGATAAATTAACATAAATATAAATTATATTAATATAATTAATATATTTAATGTATATTTTTAACATAAAAAATAATATATATAATATTCAGGACGGAACAAGATATCTTAATAGTAATTCAATATCTCATCTTGTTCTGAACCCCTTTTGTGTCCCATCCTCTAAAATCCTACCCTGATTGTCTTCAGATCAGGACAAGTCTCGTCCCAATATAGTCAGAACAATATCGAGACAATCGGGAGGAGTATAAGCTGAACACTCCTAATCCAAACGCAACATAAAAGTAATTTCACAAGTTATGAGGCACCGTAAAAAGAATTGTGGAGCATTGTAATATATAATTTCTTTACCTACACTGATGGTTGGTTAATCGTTAACCGTCAAAATTTAACATTGCATGGATTTTGAAATATGACTTGTTACATGTATCCAACATAGCTCCTTTGGGAATACTTTAAGGACAAAACCACGCTTTAACTCAATGTCTGTGGCTGGCAAGGACAAGCTGTACTATAAATTATAGTTTTTTAGGGTTTCTAGTATATAATATGCTATGCGCAATTTTTCTTTTCAAAGTGTGTTTAGTATATGCATCTTGCATAAATCAAATGTGAGACTGAATTTATTGATTAGTGTGTGTGCGTGCGTGCGTGGATCAAATGGATATATTTTGCATGCATATTCTCAAAGGTTAACTTCAGTTTACTTACTGTCTCTATTGCAAATTGTCTTTATTTAAATAAACTAAAGATGTGGCGCACTTTAGGGCAAAGCCAAATGCTCTTGAGGTTTTCATTCTTTATTGGTGAAATTTAACCGTTGGTAGAGTTTTTTTTTTTCAGTTATTTCAAAATTTAAGTTTGCTTAATCTATGTAAGTTGATTAAATCGAAGTAGGTGTTGATTAAATCGGAGCTTTCTATGTAAGTGGATGTTGATTACATAAATCAAACAATGAGTATGTATATATATATATATATCCGATGGTATCGTATGCTTGTATTTGAAAATTATGCATGATCATCCGATGGTATCGTATGCTTGTATTTGAAAATTACGCATGATCGTCCTTTACACAGTTTGGAGTAATAATTTAGAGATTGTTTGCAATTTAATCCAATTGGTCAAATCCACAAGTCATATATGCATAAATGGGCCAAGTCAACAGCCGCTCCAGTGATGGTTACTGGATATGGGCATGGTAATCCACATTCTATAAATAAATAAGTCATATGTGTCACTGTTTATTCAATATTTGCTGACGTGACGACAATATAAAATTAAAATGGATATGTATTTTTCATATTGTTTTTATTTATTTTCTGAATCAAGTTAAATGGTCCCCTACAATTCACACAAGGACGGACTTATGTGTGAGGTAGAGGAGGCAATTTCCCAAGTCCAGGAAAAAATACTTATTTTTGTGTTCTAATCTTAAATAACAAGAGTTTTAGAAAGAAGGGTGTAATGACTTAAAAATTAATTTTCTTTGATTGTTTAAATTAAAATTTTTATCACAAAAAAGTTTAGGTGAATTGGATTTTTTAAGAGATTTTAGCTAATTGAACCCATCTTTGTTGGTCAAGATTTAAGTTTTATTAATTACTACCTCCATTCTAAATTATAAGGCACTTTTAAAGGAATTTTTTCATCTCAAAATATAAGACACTTTAGATATATTAAAGTTTCATAAAATGTATCAATTCTAATTTTACCCTTTCTCTGTTATAATTAATTCATATCCCTTTTCTTTTTAATATATTAAATGATAGGTATTTTTGAAAGTTTATATTTTTATTTTAAAAAGATAATGCTGTTAAATATATTTAATAAGGTTTATTGATTTGTGAAATTTTATCTAAAATTATCTTATAATTTAGAACGAAGGGAGTAAAATAAAAGGAAAAATTATATATTTATATTATTATAATTTTATATTTTATGCACAGTTCTTTAGTAGTACTTAAATTTAATAAATTTTACATTTAATTTAATTTATTAAAAATATTAATATTTATCTTATGTATAAATTTTTCCCCTACTAACTAATTTTTCTAAGTCAGTCACTGAATTCACATACAACGTTTAATTATAGACTTTAATAATTACTCCCTTTGTTTAAAAATATAAGACATTTTTTAAAAAATTTGATATTAAAAATGTAAGGCATTTTTAGTCTGTGCCCTTTTTTCAAAAGTGTCCTTATTAATAGTGACTTTATATTTATTATATGATACTTAATAAGAGTAAATATAAAAAGATAGGGTTAGTTTGAAAGTAAATAACTACTTTATTGGGGTAAGATTTGGTTAAAAATGCTTTACATCTTTTAACGGAATGAGCATATGATTTTTTTATGAGTATTTCATATTGGATATTATTAAGGTAGATTAAAGCAACCTGAGTTCAATTTGGAGTAGTTCTTCTAATGTATTTTTTAATCCACAAGGTCTGTACTCTTGAACTTGTTTAATAGGAGAATTAAGTTTTTTTTTTTATTCAACTCATTCTTTGATGACATTAACAATGTTTAATTTGTTGCCAAAAAACAATTGAGTAAACAAGCATTTTATACAATTTCTAGTAACTAGATTGGCTTTTTATACATACATCCCAAAAATTTTGAGAAGCAAAAAACTATAGTGTTGTTTAAAATTTTTACAAGTACCAGGTTTCATGCAAACGATCTAATAATCATAAAATTATTTTGAAGTGATATGTCCTTTATTAAGGTTGTTAACTGGGTCCATGTATAAGTCACCACAAGACATACTTCATCCGTTTAAAATATAAATATTTTTAATCAAAATTTGAAAAATCAATAAAATTCTTATTTTCATGAAAATATGCACTCCTTCTCTTTAAAAAATATAAGACATTTTAACTAAATTTTACTTCTAATAAAGTAATTATCTATTTTTAAATTAACTATATCTTTTTATATTTACTCTTATTAAACACCCTACAATAAATATAAAGTCATTTATCAATAAGAGTATTTAAAAAAAGGTAATTATTACAATTCAAAAGACTAAAAATATTTTATATTTTTGAATAAAGAGAGTATTATTTTACTTTGTTATTCTTAGTTTTAATTTATGCTAAATGAAAAAAATTCTATAAATTCACAAACACATGAATTTTAGGTTAATAAATACAAAAGGTAAAATAAAAATTTTTACAAGCACTAAGTTATTTATATGTTAAACAAAATTAATTAAAAAAATACTTGTATTTTAAATCGAAAGGAATAAATATGAAGGCTTCGTGATGCCAAAAAAATAAATTTTATGAAGATTTCATTAAAATATCCTCGTTTTTTAAATTAATTTTTAAAATCTACGTTTAAAAATGGATTGTTTGAAAAGAAGAGTACAGGAATTAACAAAAAATATTTAAGAAACTATGGGTCGCACGATAGATGCTAGTGCTAGATTGGGAATTTGCTCTTAAATTTGTTTTCTCGATGAAGCAAAGCCTAGGGCTATGTGTAGAAACGCTGAGAAGTACGAGGGTACAGAAATGTCAGAAGCTCAGGCCTGTTATGGAGTCGTGCGTTTCTGTACGGTCTTGCTAAGTGACGTCCACATCAACACCATCAACGGTCAGACACAACTTACACCAAATGCCATCTACACCTAATTTAAGAAAGAACAAAAGTTAGGTTTTTAAACCGGTTAGACTTTTAATTAACGTAACAAAACATTATTTAAATTTTTTTTAAAAAAATTCCTCACTATTTAAAAATATAAAAGATTTTTTAAAAAATTAAATATTTAAAAAAATATTTTTAATCTTTCGAGGTATAATTATTTTTTAAAAGCATCTCTATTAATAATGACTTTATATTTATTGTAGAGTGTTTAATAGAGATAAATATAAAAAGATAAAATTAATTAAAAAGTAGATAATTACTTTATTAGAAGATAAAATTTGGTTAAAAATATTTTACATTTTAAAATAAATGGAGTATATTTTAAACAGGACTGTTTCTAAAAATAGTTGCTTCTTCAAAATTCAATTAATAATCAATGAAATAGAGTAGGGCTCTCATAAAATAATTTGATAGATGAGCTAAAAATGTTAATTTTAAAAATTATAAATTTAAGAATTTTAATTATAAAAAATATTTAAATTATAAATACAACTATCAAATTGTTATGGATGGTTTTTGTTTTTATATTTGTAATTTATGCTTGCAATTTTTTAAAAAAATATCAAAAATTTAATTGTTATTAATTCAATCTTTTAAAACTTAGATAAAAAACATAACTATCGTTTTTCCATTTTCAACACCCATAAGTTTAAAGTATATTTATTTCATCATATGTATGAGTTACTTCTAATTACATTACTGAAATCAAGAAAATATAGTTAAATTAAATATTGATATCGTCTAAAAATTTTTGCAAATTTATCATTATTAAATGCATCCTCTTTCAAAACATTTTCTTTCTTATATGTAATTTTTTACTTTACTCATAAAAAATTGGAAAAAAATAATTGATCACTCTAAATATTTTTATATATTGTTAGAAAATTTTAGAATCAATTTGGAGTCATCTAAGTAATTTGAGAGAAATAAGACTATCATATGAGAAAAACAATAGAAAAATGTTTTTGAAGATGTTCATAGGAAGAGTTGATAGCATTTTGTTGAAATGAATTGATTATTTAAGCTAAAATTACAATAATGATGTCATGTTATGTATAAGGTGATCCAAATCAGGAGCTAAAAGTTGTAAGTAAAAATTGAAGACAATGTAAAAAAAAATTTATGCCACAGTATATTTGCGTTACTCCACATCATGATTCTTTAGCCATACAAAAACCCAAGACCATTTATGCTACAATGTCCTTGCAACACTATAGAGCATGATAGCCAGTGACAATAACAAAATGATCCTATACCACAATGTAACACAAATGTGCCATAACATAATCATCATTTAGTGAAACGCATTACTTCATTAAAAACTAATATTTTTAGGGTTTTGAAGGTTGGATCTCGTCGTTCATTGTCTCCAACAACCAAGGAACAACTAAAGGATAAGGAAGAAGCCATAGATGAGTTGAAGTTTGGGTTTCATGGAAGATTAATCATTTTTATCTAAAAACACTTTGATTAAGCTTTTTATTTTCCTTCTCTTTCTTTGTTTTGATGTATAGTTTGTTCATTTTTGCTATGTTCAAACTTATGTGTGGCTCATTCTTCTTAAACTTGGAGGAGCTATGAACCTATTGATGTATTAGACTTGTTTTTATTTATTAGTTATGTTTAATGTTGATTTTTGGTTGCTCAATCTTGTATTTAAATGTCTAGGCCACCATTAAATATGATTTTGGGTGTTAGAATTTTTTTTTAACAAGGGGGAATCGCACTGAGACCATTAGATTGGGTAATATAAAATTATATTTTTATCTAATTTGTAATTAGGGCAGATATATACCTAATTATTTCATATTAATAAGTTGTTTTTTACACTAGTGGTTGTTGGATTAAAAATCTCATTACATTTTATTAAATTCATTTTTTTCATTTTTACTCAATCGCATCCAATTCGTTTTTCCTAACATAAAAGAAAATGGGAACTCTATTACTTAGTCATTATTTTATTTGATTTTTCATGAGAACAACTTTGATACACTAACATGTTATATATTGATTCATACACTTATGGTGTAACAATTTGTGTGCAACAACAATTACTGATCTATCTTTTTTTTATTTATGTAAAAGTAACTTATAGAATGAATTAACGATAGTTTTTTAAAATAGCATATATATAAGATCAAAGGGACTACGTCTTTTATAGTTTTTACATAAACATTAAGAAATACAAGGAAAAAGTGTACATTTGATTATTTAATTTTATACAAGATTTTATTTCAATTCGTTAATTTTTATAAGTATTTATTCAATTTTCTAACTCTAACATTGTTAGTTTCATAAAAAAAAATATATATTAATGTTAAACTTTTGAATTTTAACAAAACATTATCAATTGTTTGACATATTAAATTTATTTTTTAAAAATAATAATAATAATGCAAAAAATCATCATTTAAGTTATCATAATATATAGATATAAGAGTTAATGAGCATTCTAAACCCAAAATATTATGCATGAATAGCATCCTAGGCTTTAAACTTTTAAAATGAGTAAAAATTTTATTCAACTTCAAAATTCTAAGTGCCTAAAACCCTGTTGTTTAGTTGTTTAAAGCAACAGTTATTTTTATAGTTATAGGGCCCAAGCGCATATTGACGTGGCATTTATCTTAATCTTTAAAAGTGACAGTCATTTTTTCAAATTTAATGGTGGGGTTTCATGCAATCAAATTTTATAAGTCAAGGGGAGTTTTTATAAATTTTAAAAGTTTAAAATTTAAAATATTATTCATGCAATAATTTAAGATTTAGGATGTTTATTAACTATAGATATAATAACCTAAATCGACCCTAGACTACATAATTAATTTAGACTTTTTGGTTGTTGGTAGAGACTTAAATAATTGCTGGCATAAAGGGCATATCAAAGCTTTAATAAGTTTGACCAATTAGGCCCCACTTGGATGGTTTTGGCTTAAAGATGTATCTCTTTGTTTGTAAGTCATAATTCTTTTGACTTTTACATGCATATAATTAAATTTGTAAATGTATTAAGGCTAGAAAAGTCCTATGCATGAATTAGTTAAAAATGTCATATATTTAATGCTTTAATTTTTTTTCTTTTTCACGTCTCAAGATATAGGAGTGACCAGCAATGAGTATACACTTAATACACATCCTTAAGCTTGATTCAAGAAATTTTTCACATACTTTTTACTACTTTTCATTAAAAATGAACTCAATATTTTTATGAAAATTCAGGCAAAATCTTCCTAATATTTAAGATTTTTCAAAAATCTACAATACAAATTTTTAACAAATATCATAACAACCAAGAGCCCAGCTCCTTCCAACCAACAGATGAAATATACATCAAAATAAGAACTTAATTATAGTATATGTGGAGCACCTAGAATTTAGTTCACAAAATACAATTTCATAATCTAAATTTTTACATCAAAAGATAGTTTAATCTACAGCTCCACTTCCTAGCCATTAATAAATTCTTCCATGATCTGTAGGAGATTCAATGTCAACTAGTGAATTCGAGATCAAAATATTTTTTAGTGAATAGCATCCCTAAAATATAGAATTTAAAAAAGTAAAAAAATTTATTAACTCAAATAATTATGTAAAATAATTAAAAAAATGATAATTCAATATAATAAACTTAATAAACCTATAGATCTGAATCATAACACAAACTGAGAGTGAACTAAAATTTCTTTATTCTATTATGCTTGAAGATAACAAATTATTCATATGTAGTACATTTACAAACTAGAACCATTAAAATTTCATTTACACAAGTTAATTAAATATTTAAAATTTTGAGAACTTAACAGAATAAGAAACAAATGTGGACATACGATCTATGAGGGTAAATAACCGAACATGCGGCTTATATCATAAAGACAAACATTGACACACAATCTATGAGAGTAACTAACCAAACGTGGTCAAAATCATAAAACGGATGTGGACGCACATTTCACAAGGGTAACAAACCAGACATGGTCAAAGCTATAAAACAAATGTAAGTACGAGACCCATGAATAATAGATGTGAGAATAGAGTTCATCAAAATCAAACTTAGTAGTCATTAATCATGGTGTGTTAAGAGCTAATGGAACTGTCATTAGCAGTAATGTTTTGTTTAGAGTCCTCTTAGAAATCACATTTCAAACATGTGAGAAAAATAATCATTATTAAAATAAAATTTTTATTTTCAATGCCAAACTCACATGGATTTTTTTCAAATATCAAAACTTGTCGAAATAATACTTTATCACTAATGTATAGCTTGCATTAATTGAGTAACTAAAAAATTCTAGTGTTCAATAAACAAAGATGCCTTTCTCAATCTTGGAAGTATATTTCTTAAGGAAAAATACATGCACATGTCATAATTTAATTATCTTTCATCATTATTCTATAATTTCCAAAACTAAAATAATTTAATAAACAAAGCACTTGATATTCATCATAGTTATTAAAAATGACTTATATAAAAATGCAATATTTTCAATAACAAACTACTTTTATTGGTAAAACAATAGGAGTGTTATTAACTTACCTTCAATTTTTTCAAAATACAAGGTTTTCCTCTTACTACATTAATTAATTTCCTCCCTTCCAAACTTCCTATAGTTTTTACCTGTGATAAAGAACTTGAGGGGCAAGAAGAGATTTGATAATTTTTACCTCCGATTAATAGTAGTGAACGCTAGGAGGAGACACTTCTGCTCACACAAGAAAGAGGAAGGAAGAGATCCTTATGCGTCTGTAATAGCCACCCGAACAGAGATAAGAAAGTGTTGTGAAAGAGGGGAGAAGAAGACCATATGAACTAAAGATGAGGAGAAGAAAAACATACGAACTAGACAGATTCATGGTGACAGCAACATATGAACAAAGCACCACATTGACGATAGGAGGGAAGAATGAAGGAAGTGATAGATGCTTCTCAAAACTCTATCTCACTCTTGTTCTCTCAGTGTGTAATAGATGGAAATAAGATGAGATGAAGAGGAAAAATCTGATAGCTAGGAGGGCAAAATGGTAATTTCAAAAGGCTATGGCCTAAAAATAAAATTCCCTTCCTAGCACCTAGAGGTTCGAACGCTGAACCTCTAACTATAAACTCAAAATAGTTACTACTAAGCTACCAATTTACCTTGTTAAATTTACTCTAAAATTTAATAAAAATACACTTAAATTATTTAATTATAACTTTTTAGTTTTTTACTTAATTTTCTAAGTCATTACAAAAGTCCCAAAAGAGAAATTAATAATTGCTAGATTCTCAATTAATTTTTTCTTAAGAATGAGTTACAAATATTAATTCAAATTTTTGCAAATTGACAGTTATATTTAAAATTTAAATATATATTTTATTTACAAATAAAACTCTTGAATTTGCAATCACTTGAATTGATGCTTGTAACTTATTTTTCAAAAAAAATTTATAAAAAATCTTAACTATCATTGATTCATGTCTCCAAGACTTAATCATCATTATCCTTTTAAAATCTAGTGGTCTTAAAATTTTAATATCATGTTTATTTTATCTTAAAGTGTTATTTAAAAATGTTCAAAACCAATTCAAACCAAATCAAACTAACATGAATTGACCAAAACTAATTATAAATTAAGTTTTCTTTGATTTTTCTTTTGGCAAAATTAATTAGGTTGGTTTGGTTTAATTTTTTATTTATGAAAACTTGAAACAAACCGAATCAAGCTTTATTATGTTTATTATATATATATATATATATATATATATTTTAATAAATTTGACTGATTTTTTTTCCTTTCCCAAGTTTTCTTATTTTTAAATCATTAGAAAAAAGATATTGCAATTAGCTAAATTTTATCTAAAATTGTTTCTAATAATTTTTTAATTTTATAATCAAGATAATATATTGATTTTTAATGGTTAAATATGTCAATTAATTGTTAAAAAATATTCTTTAATGTTCAATAGTTTTTTTAATTTCTAATAGTAATTAATAGTTAAAAATTATCATTGAACATGAACATATGTTGATAATTATGAAAAATATCTTATAAAAACGTTTAAGTTTGATTAAAACTTTAAATCAAATTGAACAAAACTATTAAAAAATCAAATCAAATCAATTAGATAAAAAAATTAAATAAGTCTCAAACTCTAGTAAATTGATTGATTTTGTTGGATTTTTTTTTTTACTCAAAATCAAATTAAACCAAAGTAAAGTGGTTCTATTAACACCCATAATTTTTTTTTTTAAGTTGAGTTTTACATCTCTCAGCGCTTTTCATTGGATGGTGTTTGCACTATTGCGTGGGGTGCAGTGTGCCTGCCGCCATGTCACTATCAAGTACACAATCTACAAAAGGAAATAAAACGAAAAAGTTGCCCCCCTTCATAAGGAGTAATTATCCTTCTTTCATGTCAACCCAAAAAACAAAAAAAAAAAAAAATCCTTCCTTCATGTCACCCAAAAAACATAATAATCCTTCTTTCACTACAAAGTTCGTTTCCTTCCCCTTCCACACCACATGCCTCCTCTCTCTCTCTCTCTCTCTCTGTTTGTTCGCTCTTGGACAATTTGTGGGTGGGGCTCATCTTCATCACACCCTTGCCTAAGCTTACTTTTCAGCTAGGGTTGATTCCTGATTTTTGGCCGGTAAGCATCATCCTCTTTCTTGCAATCTTGCATCTCCCTTTTTAGACAACTAATTTCCTCCTGTAATTTTCTTTTCCGGTAACATTCTCTTTCTCAGCCCTTCTCTTCATATTCTATTTCTTCTTGTTTAGTCCTGAACATTTTGGTTTTCACAGTAAGATTCATCAGCTTGTTCTGATTGAAAGCCCTCTTTGTTCTTCAAGGTTTCTCCTCAATTCTTTTCTCAAGATTAGTTTTCTGTATTGCTCAATGGATCTGAGATATTGATTTTCTACTTCTATTTGGGAGAGACTGAGCCACCGCATTTCCTTTTACTTATTGGACTCAATGGATCTGAGATATTGATTTTCTACTTCTATTTGGGAGAGAATGAGCCACCGCATTTCCTTTTACTGATTGGACACTAATATTCCTTTTATTTTTTTTTACAAAATATTTAGTAATTTTATTTTCTGGAGAGTCTGCATTCTTTTCCTGATTTTTGGGTCTATTTTTGCTTAATCAGGAAATGACAAGACAGAAGATAGAAATAAAGAAGATCGATAACATAACAGCGAGGCAAGTAACGTTTTCAAAGAGAAGAAGAGGGCTATCCAAGAAGGCTCATGAACTTGCTACTCTCTGTGATGCTGAGATTGCTCTCATAGTCTTTTCTGCTACTGGCAAGCTCTTTGAGTATGGTAGCTCAAGGTCTCTCCTTCTCTCTTCTTTTAGTTTCCTTTTCATCACCTTGGTGATATACAGTTGAATGCTTTTTCCAGGCAATTATTTGTTTAATTTTCATTCGTATCTGCAGCATTCGTATATCGTGTACTTGTGCTTATTAATTTAAATTTTATTTTAGGCTCGTTAATCTAGACTAACAGGAGATTGACTGCGAACGTGCTTGCTAGAGAATCTCATCAGCGTTAATATCTGTAAAACACTGTTTGCAATCCTCATGATGGATTTAATTTGTAGCTCTCTCTTTTGAGAAAATAATCACCACCATCATCATCTTGGCTGACTTGCTTGTTTTGAGAACCCACCCTATTCAGTTCTTTTGATTAATTGTAACCTTGACTCTGAATAAGACAGACTTTTCAATACTCTGAACCTAATGTTCGGGCATGATCCAATATAAATGTATGTCTCTCTCTTTTTTTTTCCATCATAACGGAGGAAAGTGACTTTAAAAACTAATCATTTATTGTTTTGATATGTAACTGCAAAGATAATGCCAACGTGATGTCATGTATGTTATAGTTAATTCAGTCCAGCATGCCTGTCTGTGTGCATCTTCGTTGTCACATATATAAATGCAAGTATATTAATTAGCCACTGGACAAGAGGATTTTTTATTTTGAATGAGACCTTTTGACCATTTAAGAAAAAGAATCCTTTAGCGTTAAGCTTGCTTGAGAAAAAGATGGTGCTTAGTGTAATATCTGATTCACAAACATGATTAGTTTTCAGAAGAGAAAGCTCTTTCTGGATGTTCATTTAGACATAATAATGGCATTATACTCAACGCATTGATATAGTAATCTCTGACATCACAGTATATTTGTGAACTTTAAATTTCTATATTCGCATGTGTATTTGAGACATTTGTCATGCCCACACATGCATAAGTACTAAAACTTGCTTTGGATGAAATCTAACCCGATTGTCAATTTTGTCGTTTTTGCTTAGTACGTTTAATAAATTTTTGAAGAAGTTTAGATTAGTAACAACCGAGGTGCATAAAAAAAGTGAGCGAAGTTCAACTTATTTAAGAAGGGAAGCAAAATTCTGAAACTCCTTTATTAGATCTGGAAAATTATCCCAAATTTTTGTTTATGATGTCAAAATTAAAACGCGCCTTTGAATTATATATAGGAGATCTATTAATTTTCCCATTCCAAGAGTTATAATAGTCCGATTCAATATACTGAATTTTGAAGTTTTTGTTCTTGGATACGATACTCTTCATTTCTGCAGACTATCTTTGAAAATTACCATGATTAAATTGATTAGAAACACTGGAAATTCATTGATTAACGAAACTCTTTATAGTTATACCTTTTACACATCTTAAAACCATTAATTGTAATCATGAATGAGTTTGTGTCAGGAGATATTTTAATCAAAACGTAAGTCACTGTATAGGGTAGTGTTTGGGTCTTTCCCCCCCTCTATTCATTGAGGCCGGGAAAAAAAAAAATACTAGAATATTTCCACCATTATATCATAAATTAAAGACGCAATTAATGCAAGGTATTTACATCATTTCTCTGCATAACTGGTTTAAGGAGTTGCCATTCTCTATATCATTTTAACTTGATTAATCTTTGATGAAGTCCGATTCAATATTTTTTATATAGGTCACATATGGGTTGAGAGTTTGAGATGAAGGGCGAGAATATTTTATAAATAAATCCGTTAAGAACTTGTTTATGCATTTTAACAAGTTAAATGAAACTATTGAGTTGTGATCATCAAGCATAGAATTATACATGAATGTGATCCCTTAAGCATTACTTTCTTGTAGTGCAGGTAGCATATAATTTGTTCATGTACTTTTGAAACTATTGAGTTGCTTGTTTGTTTCTTGTTTTTCTATTTAGTGTTTTTTAGGACATTGGAGGATGGGAGGATTTATTAGAACAGAACTTCTCGTAGTTCTACATTGAGTAAGAGTTTAAGGGGACAAGTAAAAGCATCATGAAATTAGCTAAAGAGTAATGTAATTTTAGTTGCATTGTTGAGGCTTGCATTTGATTGCATAATTTCTGCTTTTAACGTACAACTTTTATTTTTGCTGCTCATTTAATTTTAGTGATGCAAAATTTTACAATATGCCCATCACTGCAGAGTTTAAAGAAGCTTGAATTTGAAATGATTGTGCTTATACCGGAACTTAATGAATATAGAATGATTCAAGCGGCTGGATAATATATATATATATATATATATATTTACGTACGTACGTACGTACGAATGTTATACTGTGTTATTCTCTTGAAGAACCTTAAATACTAACAGTATACTGGTAGGTGTAAGATTTCATGAACCTGCTGTGTTTTCGGTTCTTATATTGTGCAGCAGGTTATTAAAAGGCGTGATCAGCACTCAGAAATTGAAAGATTATACCATTCATCCATTTTGGTGAGATCAATATGCATAGTTGTTTTTAATTACATTTTTTTCTCAATATTTTCACTCCATTTACTGCTTTAAATAATATAAACGAGCACGAGTCTCTTGCATTACACTTAATCTAAAAAATGAGTTGCCCTTCATGGTGCAGCATATAAGAGCTTTTCTATTATATTTATATAAAAATTGTTTCTGTCGAATTGTCCTGGCTAGTACATTAGTTCCGTTCTTTAGGATTTCACAAAACTTACAGCTTCTCAAGTTTCTTGATTGTTTGTTTAATTACCTTGATTTTTTCTCTTTTCCAAGTAATACAATAAATTTATTTATAAAGGAGCAGCAATAATGATGAAATATTTGGAATTCGATGAGATGCATAAGCTGCTAACTTAGCTATAGTGAAATGAGAATTCGCTTCTAATTATTCATTATTTTCAGTGCAATGCTCAATTATTTAAATAAACAAATTCCTAAGCTGTGACATTCAAATGATTGTTCATAGGCCGTGCCAGGTTTTACCCTATTAAAAAAAAAAAAGCTTCAATTTCCACAACAATGATAAGTCTTTTTCCACTAGGTGGGGTTGGTTATATAGATTATGCGACACTTTTATGTTTTATCATCAACCAAGCTTTTATGAATGTTATTTAGTCCATAAGTATTAAAACTACATCATATCTAGCTTTTATGTACCCTCATTTCTCTTAAAATGCTACTTGTTTTATATGTGCAGAGAATCCACTTGATGGAAGAGAATCAGCGATTAAAATAGGTAATCAACATTTTGAAGTATTTGCATTTTAAATCGTTAATGTCTGTCATTTCCAATGTTATAAAATTAGACTGGCTGTTGAACTGGTTAATATATTGATTTAAAGTTTATCGTCCTGTTGATGGTTTAACCGCTCTCCAATGAGTCATAATTGAATTAGTTTATTTAAATTATACATCCTCCGTCACTATTTACTTGTCCTCCTAGGAAAAAATCTATGTGCAATGTAAGAATTATTTTTTTTATTCCAGGTTTGTCCTCCATTTAACAGGGGTATTGTTGAAAACAAATAATAATTATACCTCAAAATTTGGACCAGGACATATTTAGGGGCAAAATGAAAATGCAAATCAGGACAAGTAAAGGGAGATGGAGGAAATATACATGCATATATATTATATGGGATAAAAGAGAAAATTTGGCTTTAAACTATAGGCCCAAGAGTGTTTGGGATCTTAAATTTATTTTTGGTGCAATGTCCTCCTTCAAATTTTTGAAACAATGCAATGTATCTCTTATCATTAATGAAAGTTAATTTTAACCGGTCATTATTTGAGCAATAAATTACAGAAAATGATCTCATAAATTGCAAAAAAAAAAAGGACCAATAAATTTTTTTGTCATTTTCTTTAATTTTTTAGGTTATTGTTTGTAATTTTTGAACTCTTCACTATAATTTTTTTGGGTCCGTTTTGTCTGAAAATGAGTGTTTCTTGACATAAGGGAAAAGGCTCCGTTAGCAGCAGTGATTAATTTCCTTGGAATATGACTTTTTTGTTTTCTGTCCGTGACACATTTCATGTTGACAAAGAGGGAAATAAAAGACGGCATCATTGGGGGAAAACAAAATGAAAGAAACGAATGGTGCTGAGGTGTGATTGATAGAAGGCTGAGGATGTATATGACATAAATCAGCATCTCATAGAAGAACCAGGAATCTTTTAGGAGGGATTGACAATTTTTGATTGATCATGTTTTCAGACAAATAAATTGTTGTACTGATTGGCTAATCTATCAAACAAAAATTGAAGGAGAATATTGCATCATAAATGAGTTTAAGGTCCCAAATATTCTTGGATCCAGTTCACTGGTTCTCAGATTACTTAGTTTTAAATAAGAGTCTTATTAAAGATGGAAAATGTGGATGTTTAGGTGAGGAGTGTTTCACAAGAACAAGGTCAGTCATCTGAGTCAGCCAACGTTGGCAGCATATTTGACCCTCCACATGACGATGATAGTTCAGACAATTCTCTCAGATTGGGGTTAGTATATATAACTTGTTTAACTGTCCATTCTTGAGTTTTCTGATAATCAAGCATGGAATTTGTCGTTAATTTTTCATGATATTGCTGATAGAGTAAT
The DNA here is from genome assembly GCF_029017545.1 of Prosopis cineraria. Lineage (NCBI taxonomy): Eukaryota > Viridiplantae > Streptophyta > Magnoliopsida > Fabales > Fabaceae > Prosopis > Prosopis cineraria. Next base: position 8,454 of record NW_026555960.1, on the reverse strand, counting down.
ACACTTGGTACTTCATGATGGCTTGGTTTTATAGAAATACAACAAAGTACATTTTAGCACTCGATCTTCAACAGTTTGGAGGACAATTGAAGTTACAGGTTAACAAATGAATTTATCTTTGTCTTTTATATTATCAAATAGAGTATAGCATGTGTTAATCAATAAGCAATGGGGAAATTAAAGTGCATTTTTCCCTTAAGTAGTATTTGAATTGATGGATTTGAATTTAAATTTTACATTTAAAATCCTTTGCTTGGATGGTATAAAAAATTTTAAAGGTAAAAGAGAGGTGAGTTGAGATTTGAAATAGACATAGAAGATTGAAAGTTGTGAGCTTACCTTTATTCTTCAATTGGTGAGAAATAAGAACAAGCAATGAGAGGAAAGAGAAGAGTAACAAATGCATTGATAGTGAAGATATTAGAAATTAAAGAGAATTTGAAATTATAAAAAATTTAAAATGAAAACATGGATTTAGACTTGGATTAAATCTAAATCTATAAACTTTTATATATCCAATTGAAGAATTTGGTTAAATACAAACCTTAATTCAAATCCTCAAGCATTCAAGCGTAGCATAAAAGTATTTTCATGAGTGACAGGGCAACATAAAGAGAATTGTAGAGCACTGTAGTATATAATCTCTTGACGTACACTAATGGTTGGTTAACCGTTAACCATCAAAATTTAAGATTGCATTGATTTTGAAATATTACTTGCCACATGTATCCCATGTTGCTTCTTTGAGAATACTTTAAGGATAAAACACACTTTAACTCAATGTGTGGCTAGCAAGAACCAGTTGTACTGTAAATTATAGTTTTCTAGGGTTTCTAGTCTATTACAAGTTGTGCACAGTTTTTCGTTTCGAAGTGTATTTAGTATATATGCATCTTTGCATAAATCAAATGTGAGACTGAATTTATTTAGTGTGTGTGTGTGAAAGGATCAGATGGATACGTGGCATGCAAATTCTTAAAGATTAACTTCAGTTTATTTACTGTCTGTGTTGCAAATTGTCTTTATTTAAATAAACTAAAGATGTGATACACTATAAGACACAGCCAAATACTCTGAGGTTTTCACTCTTTATAGGGGAAATTTAACCGTTGTGGGAGTTTTTTTTTCCGTTATTTCAAAATTTAAGTTTGCTTAATCCATATAGTTTTTGATTTGATAAATTGAACAATGAATATATATATATATATATATCCGATGGTGTTGTATGCTTGTATTTAAAAATTATGCATGATCATCCTTTTCACAGATTAGAGTACTAATTAAGAGATTGTTTACAATTTAATCCAATTGGTCAAATTCCAAGTCATATATGCACAAATGGGCCATGTCAACACCCGCTACAGTGATGGCTGCTTGATATGGTCATGATCATCCATATTCTATACAAAATTAAAATTATATTTATTACCGTTTATTCAATATTTACTGAAGTGATGGCAATAAAAAATTAATATGGATTTCTATTTTTCAGATTGTTATTTACATGCTGAATGAAGTTAAATTCTCCCATGCAATTCACATACAACATTTAATTAGAGACCTTAACTGTTATATGATTATTTTATGAGTATTTCATATTGGATATTATTAAGGTAGCTTGACGCAGCCTGAGTTCAATTGAGTGCAGTTTTTCTAATGTATTTTTAATCCAGAAGGTTTGAACACTTGAACTTGCATGTTTAATAAGAGAATCATGTTCTTTTTATTCAACTCATTCTTTGTTGTCATTAACAAATGTTTAATTTGTTGCCATAAGAATTAAGCAGAAAGCATTTTATACAACTTTTAGTAACTAGATTGACTTTTTATACATGCATCCCAAAATTTTTGAGAAGCCAAAAACCATTATTGTTTACAATTTTTTACAAGTACTAGGTTTCATACAAAAAATCTAATAACCATAAAAAATTCTTATAATCATAAAATTATTTTGAAGTGATGTGTCCTTCATTAAAGTTGTAAATTGGATAAATGTCCATGAATAAGTTACCAAAAAGCATACTTCTTTTGGTCTAAAATATAAATATTTTTAATAATAATTCAAAAATCTAATAAAATACTTGTTCTGATGAAAATATATACTGTTTTTTTTATTACTTCTAGTTTTAATTTATGATACATGAAAAGAAGTTTATGAATGCAAAAACACATGAATTTAGATTAATAAATACAAGAGCTAAAATGAAAAAAAAAGTTACAAGTATCAAGTTACTTATTTTTTCAATCAAAATTAATTGAAAGAAAATGCTTGTATTTTGGATAAGAAGGAACAAATATGAAGATTGTTAAGTATAAAAAAATAATCTTATGAAGATTTCATTAAAATATCCTCATTTTCATTAATTTTTAATATCTACGTTTAAAAGTGGATTAAGAAGAGTACAGTGATTAATAAAAAAATATTCAGGCAAAAAAATAAATAAGTTTAAGAAAGGGAGAATTTCATTTAAGATTATCTGACTGTATCCAACAAAAAAGGGGGAAGCTGTGAGTCGCGGCATTGATCTGATGGAAAAGGAAAGCGTAATGGTGCTAGCTTAGAAATTTGTTCTTAAAATTGTTTTCTCCATGAAGCAAAGCCTAGGGTATGTGCAGAAATACTGAGAAGTACGAGGGTCCACAAATGTCAGAAACTCAGTCCAGAATCGTGGGTTTCCGTGCGGTCACGCTATGTAAAGTCCGCATCATCACCATAAATGGTCAGATACAACTTCCATCAACTGCCATCTCCATGCGTGCTCATCTCCAAGCTCTCCATTTCAGCTTAAAGTAATTTCTACTCTTCATTAAAATTAATTTTTAAATATTTTTAATATTATATGTATTAAAATAAAAAATAAAAAATTTAAAATTTTAATAAATTTGTTAATTACCAATACAATTCCCATCTCCACCTAATCTAAGAAGAAAAAGAAGTTAAGTTTGAAAACCTAACCATTAATTTTAGTGAAAGAAACTAGTTTAATATAATGAAACAAGATTTGAATTCTCATTAAAAAAATATTTATATTTAATATTTAACTGTATTTTAAATAAAATCGTCCTAAAAAAAAAGTTAGGTCTTCAAAATTTAATTAATAATCAATGAAATAGAGTAGGGCTCTCACCAAATGTTGTGATAGATGAGCTGGAAATAATAATTTAAAATTATAATCATAAATAAAATATTTAAATTATAAATACAACTCTCAAATTGTTACGGATTGTTTTTTTATATATCTCTATTTGATATTTTCAATTTTTAAGAAAAATTTATCAAAAATCAAATTGTTATTAATTTAATCTTTTGAAACTTTGATTGAAAACTGCCATTTCTCCATCTTTAACACCCATCAGTTTATAGTATATTCCCTTCATCCTACATGAGTTACTTCTAATTACATCACTGAAACTAAGAAGATGTAGTTAAATTAAATATTGATATAGTTTGGAAAAATTTCATATTTATCATTATTAAATGCATCCTCTTTAAAAATGTTTTCTTTCTTATATGTAGTAATATTTTATTTTACTCATGAGAAGAAAACAACTGATGACTCCAAATATTTTTATATGTTGTTAGGGAATTTTGGAATCAATTTGGAGTCATTTAAGTAATTTTGAAGGAAATGAAACTATCATATAAGGACAATAATTTAAAAAAATGCTTTTGAAGATGAGAAGGGAGAGTTGATAGCATTCTATTCAAATGAATTAGTTACTTGAGCTAAAATTACAATAATGATATTATATTGTGTGTAGGGTGGTTCAAATTAGGAGTCAAAAGCTATAAGTAAAGATTGAAGATAAAGTAAAGAAAGAAAGAAAGAAAGAAATTTATGCCATAGCATATTTGCATTGCACCATAACATGATTCTTTGGTCATACAAAAAAGCCAAGACCATTTATGCCACAATGTTTTTTGCAGCATGCTAGAGCATAATAGCCAAGGACAATAACAAAATGGTCTTATGCCACAACATAATATAAATGTGTCGTAGCATAATCATCATTTAATGAAACATGCTACTTTGTTGAAAACTAACATTTTTAGAGTTTTGAAGGTTGGAGCTCAACATTCTTCATCTCCAATAACCAAGGAACATCCAAGAGAGAGCAAAGAAGCCATGGATGAGGTGAAATTTAGGTTTCATGAGAGATTAGTGGGTTTCATCTAAAATCACTCCAATTAAACTTTTATTATCCTTCTCTTCTTTTCTTAGATGTATGCTTTACTGATTTTTGTTATGTTTGGAGCAATGTGTGGCTAATTCTCCTTAAACCTAGAAGAGCTATGAACTTATTCATGGATTAGACTTTTTTTTACCTATTGGTTATGCTTAATGTTGATTCTTGATTGCTCAATCTTACGTTTGAATGTTCATTTAATGCTTGGTCACCATTAAATATGATTTTAGATGTTGGGATTTTTTCTTGATAAAGGAAAATCTTGTTGAAACCATTAAATTGGGTAACATGGGATTGAATTTTTGTCTAATTAATAGATATATATATAGATATATATATATATATATCTAATTATCCCATATTATTATGTTGCTTTTTACATTAGGGGTTTGTTGGATTAAGAATTTCATTGCATTTTATTAAATTCACTTTTTTTTTTGTATTTTTACTCAATCAAATCCAATTTCTTTTACTTAATGTAAAAGACAATGGGAACTCTATGGCTTGATCATTATTTTGTTTAATTTTTCATGGGAATGACTTTGATACACTAATATATTACATACAGATTCATGCACTTGTGATGTAACGATTTATGTCCATCAACAATCACTTATCTATCTTTTTTTATGTAAAAGTAACTTATAAAAAGGATCATCAATAATTTTTAAAAATGACTTGCATATAAGACCAAAGGGAGTATGTCTTTTATAGTATTTACATACATATTGAGAAATACAAGGCAAAGGGATACACTTGGTTATTTAATTTTGCACGAGATTTTATTTTAGTTCATTAATTTTTTATGAGTATCTTTTTAGTTTTTTTAACCTAACACTATAAGTTTCATTGAAAAACATTAGCATTAAACTTTTGAATGTTAACAAAACATTATCAAATGTTGATATATTAAATTTAATTTTTTTAAAATAATAACAATTGATGCAAAAAATCATCCTATAATACCTAAGTCTGCCCAAAAGTACCAAATTAATTTAGACTTCATTTTTCTTGGGGGGGTACGATTTAGACTTAATATTTTTTTGGGCAGAAACTTAGTTAATTTTTTTTTTTTGGATATCAACTAAATTAATTGCTGACATGTCAAAGCTTTAACGAGTTTGACCCATTAGGCCTAGTTTGGCTCATTTTGGCCAAAAGATGTGTCTCTCTGTTTGTAAGTTGCAAGTCTTTTGACTTTTATATGCATATTATTTAATTTGTAAATGTACTAAGGCTAAAAAATTTCAGTGCACTAGCTACTTAAAAATATCATGCTTGTTTGGAAATTTGTTTTAGAAATAGTTTTCTATTTTTCAGAATAAAAAATGAAACAATTTATTTGATAATGTATTTTCAAAATGTTTTAAGAATAGAAAAATAGGAACATATTTTAAGTGTTTTGACATTATTGTTTTAAAAAATAAGGAAGAATGAGAAAAGCATGTATTTTTATTATTTATTTTATTTTCAGAATATGTTTCACAAAACATCAATTTTTAAAATAATAAAATAAAAATAGTTTTAAATAGGACTTATATATTTAATGCTTTAATTTCTTTTCCTTTTCATTAGTTCTTACGGAAATTAAGATGTAGCAAACTCTATCATGAAGAAAAATATATCCTTTGGGGTAACATCACTTTTCTAAGGACTTAACAAGTTCTAGAGGATTGGATACACCGATTACAATGCTATTCCATATTCAAAGTTGTAAAAATATGAAGCATATAACAAAATCAGTTATTCATCATCTTTAGCTTTAGCTTGTTGCTATTTTTTTCCTTTTACGTGAAGAAAACATTTGGACCATTTGACTTTTTTAAATACCAATAAAGGATTGAGGTTCTTAGTTTTATCTTTAAAATAGGGAGAATAATAATAAAGTTTTAAAAGAAAAATTAATAACAGCTATTTCTTTCATTTAAAAATGTAAGTTATTTTTTGAGGAGTTGAATATTAAAAAATATAAAGTATTTTTAGTTTTTTGAAGTGAAACTATTGTCTTTTTTTCAAAAGTACCTTTATTGATAATGACTTTATATTTATTGTAAGGTTTTTAATAAAAATAAATATGAAAAGATAGAGTTAGTTGAAAAGTAGGTAACTATTTTATTGAGAAGTGAGATTCGGTTAAAAATGCTTTATATTTTTGAACGGAGGGAGTAGGTTCTTCACTAATTTTTCTTAAAAACGAATTGTAAATATTGATTTAACTCGTTACAAATTAAAAATTGATAGTTATATTTAGAATTTAAATATGTTTTATTTACAATTTAAACTCTTGAATTTACAATTACTTAAATTGATATCTGTAACTATTTTTCAAAAAAAAAACTTAATGATCATTAATTCATGTCCTTGAGACTTAATCATCATTAGCCCTTTAAAATCTTGTGATCTTAAAATTTTAATATCATATGTTTATTTGGTCTCAAAGTGTTAATTTCTATAAAAATGTTTAAAACTAATCTAAACTAATTATATCAAATCAAACTAAACCAATCAAAATTGATTGTAAACAAGGTTTGCTTTGATTTTCCTTTTGGCAAAATCAATTGAATTAGTTTTTTATTTTTAAAAAACTTAAACTAAATCAAACTAATTCTTATTATATTTATTATATATACTTTAATAAATTTGCCAAAGTTTTTTTTCCTTTCTCAAGTGTTATTATTTCTAAATCATTAGTAAAAATATGTTGCAATTAGCTAAATGTTATCTACAATTATTTTTGATAATTTTTAATTTTATAACCAAGTATTTTAAAGATAATATATTAATTTTTAATTATTAAATATGCTAATTAATTGTTAAAAAATTATTTTGCGTTGAGTAGTTTTTTTATTGCAAATAGCAATTAGTAGTTAACAATTATTTATGAACATGGATATATATTGATAATTATGAAAAATATTTTATAAAAGGTTTAAGTTTAATCTAAACCTAAATAAAACCAAACCAGCAACTAGATCAAAAATCAAAACAAACTTAGATAAAAAAACTAAATAGGTTTCAAACTAGAGTGAATCAATTAATTTGTTTTTTTACTCAAAATTAAACTAAATCGACCGTATAAACACTCTTAAGTTGAGCTTGACATCTCTGCGCAATTCATTGGATGGTGTTTGCACTGTTGCGTGGGGTGTATCGCGCTTTCCACTATCTCACTATCAAGTCCAAAAGCCGCAAAAGGAAATAAAACCAAAAAAGTTGCCCCCTCCATAATGAGTAATTATCCTTCTTTCACTAAAAAGTTCGTTTCCTTCCCCTCCCACAACATATGTCCACACGCCTCCTCTCTCTCTCTCTCTCTCTCTCTCTCGCTCTCTGTCTGTTTGTTCGCTTATGGACAACTTGTAGGTGGGGTTTATCTTATCACACCCTTACCTAAGCTGGTAAGCATCATCCTTTTTCTTGCAATCTTGCATCTCCTCTTTTAGACAACTAATTTCCTCCTTTAATTTTCTTTTCCTGTAATATTCATATTCTTTTTCTTCTTGTTTAGTTCTGAACTCTTTGGTGTTTCACAGTAAGATTCATCAGCTCTTTCTGATTGAAAGTCCTCTGTGTTCTTCAAGGTTTCTCCTCACTTCTTTTCTAAGATTAGTTTTTCTGTTTTGCTTAATGGATCTGAGATATTGATTTTTCTACTTCTATTTGGGAGAGAGTTATGATCCACTGCATTTTCCTTTTACTGATTGGACACTAATATTCCTTTTTTTGTCACAAAATATTTAGTAATTTTTTATTTTTCCTGGAGAGTCTGAATTCTTTTTCCTGATTTTGGGTCTATTTTTGCTTAATCAGGAAATGACAAGGCAGAAGATAGAAATAAAGAAATCGATAACATAACAGCGAGGCAAGTAACGTTTTCGAAGAGAAGAAGAGGGCTATTCAAGAAGGCTCATGAACTTGCTACTCTGTGTGATGCTGAGATTGCTCTCATAGTCTTTTCTGCTACTGGCAAGCTCTTTGAATATGGTAGCTCAAGGTCTCTCTCTCTTCTTTTAGTTTCCTTTTCCTCACCTTAATGATGTACAGTTGAATGCTTTTTTCCAGGTAACTAGTTGTTTAATTTTCATACGTATCTGAACATTCGCAGATCGTGTACTTGTGCTTATTATTTTAATTTTATTTTAGGCTCATTAATCTAGACTAACAGGAGATTGACTCCGAACGTGCTTGCTAGAGAATCTCATCAGCGTTTATTTCTGTAAAACACTGTTTGCAATCCTCATGATGGATTTAATTTGTAGCTCTTTC
>NW_026555959.1:0-45347 GCF_029017545.1 Prosopis cineraria | reverse complement strand
GGGACATTATTCTCCTTGCTTATTTTCTATCTAAAGGTTCCCTAAGTAGGGTTCCTTGGCATATGTACTGTTGTCAACTAATTATGAGACAATAAATAGATGAGCAAGTATTTTCCGTTTCACACGTGTCTTCAATTATATATATTTGAGTACTGCACTCTCATGGTTTTTTTTATGAAAGATTTCCTTTGTTTTGATCAAAACCTCCATATGTATCTCTCTCAGGACATCATAGAACCTCATTTGTCTCCTTTTTCCGGCTTTCTCTCTTGCACTCACATGCACAAATGTCAGCAGTTTTTGTTTCTTTTGTTTCTTTACTTGTGTGTGTGTGTGTGTGTGTGTGTGTGTGTGTGTGTGTGTGTGTGGTGTGTGTGTGTGTGTGTTTAAATCCAACCTGATGTGATCGACGAGTGCGGGAGGGAGTCCCAAAAAAACTAAATCCAACACATTTGCACAAAATTGATTTTTGCTAGGATAGCATCATTCTGCATTAATATAAACGCTATACTTTTGTGGAGATATATGAGCGTTTTTTTCTTTTTTCCAGTTCTTTTTAGGCTTTGGTTTCTCAAAATGTACTAGTAGCTCACAAAAGACTAAATGAGTTAGTAAAAACCTCTCAGCTCAATTACAGACATCAATTCAGAAACAATAAATTTAGTGTCTGTCATGAACTCATACCACTCTTGCATGTTCAGCGAAAAAAAGAGCATAAAATTTACATCCTTACTTGATTTTATGGATAGAGGTGGTTTTAGTCGGGCATGGATGAAAATAATTGTTTGACTTATTTTTAAGTAGAATATCCGTAGTCGCATATTTCTAAAATGATATAGGAAGGAAGACTAAGTTGACTAGCTCAACGTGGCTTAGTGAATGCGATCATATCTCAAATATTCAATTCTATCTGTGTCTGTTTGGTTTTTTATCATATATTCTGGATTCCTATCTAATGTGTTAATGAAATCTTATATACCTTTTGCTCTGTTCGTTATGAGCCTATGGGCCTTTTTTTTTTTTTTAAAGCCCATAGGCTTAGAAACGGCTGTTTTCCGCCAGCAGGGGTTCTCTTAAAAAGTTGCCAGCTCACCATTTACAAAATTTCTTGATGAATGATATTAATGTTCAAATAGTGAAACGGATCATTACAAATCCGTCAAGAACGAAGAAAGAAATATGTTTGATTGTCTGATAATTATAACTTTTTCCCAATCATCATGTTTAGTTTGAGTTCGTACTGAAGTATTTTGTTTGAATGGAAACAAATGAATGAAAGAAAATTAGACTCATTTAAAATATAAATAAACATATATAATTTGATATTTTTTTTCTAATCCTATTATAGAACGAAGAAAATGCTAGAAAGTTATTCAGATCATATCTACAAAATTATTATTGTTAAATTTATGATAAAGAAACTATACCATTATAAACTATAAAACTCTAATAAGACCACACTATTCATTTGCGGTTAGAATTTTTGCTCCGTATATACGAGACTCATATATTAGAATGTATATATATAATTACCATAATTTTTTTTACTAACAATTACCATAATTTATTCTCGAAAGATTGCTAAATGAACCATATCTATGTATCAAATATCACTACGTTTGCTGCTGAAGTCGGTCAGTACGTCCCACCTTAAAGAGAGAAAGTATAGACAGACACTACGTGTAAAATTAAAAAGAGGTTGGTTTTCAGGCTAATTGATACTGATACTCATTTCTAAACTGAAAGATTAAATTTTCAATTTCGATGGGACCCTTTTGGAAGAAAAAAAAGATAAAAAATAAAAAGAAGACGCTTTGCAATTTTGCACAGTATAGTAGACAATGCTTGCATTTGCAAAATATATACTCCCTCTAGTCCTTGTAATGAGTCATTCACAACATGTTTCATTAAATTAAGAAAAATCTTAAATTCATTAACTCTATCTTAAAATTTAATGAATTTTCACTTCTACCCCCAAAAAAATGAAAGAGATTATTTTTCATAATTTTTCTAATATTTAATAAGGACATAATGGTAAATATAAATATAGAAAATAGTAAAGTATCATATAAATAGAATTAAAACTAATTTTTTTCTCTCTACCTTATAAGTAGGACTAGAGGAGTATAGTAGGTGGTTATTATCATTCATATAATCAATCTAAAACATAAAAATGACTTATGCTAGCTAAGAAAATTATTTTTGAAGTTTATCAATTAAAATGTTATCACGGATTAATATCGCATTACTTACATATATAATCAAGATTATTAATTGACAAAATTTCTAACACCATCTTTTCAAAAGCATGTCGTCCCAGAGCTGCAAATCAACCTCTCTTCTTTTTTGGGGGGAAAAAAATGAAAGCTCCCCGAAATTCAAAATCGAGTCTTCATTACTTTACAATGGTTCCTCGTCTTTACCTTTTTCTAGAAAGCGAACAAAATAAAAATATAACATGTTTACCCATAATTTATCAAAGCCTGCGGGCTTCTCGCAAATATAAAGCAAAGGAATTGTCTGTTAGGGAAAGTTAGGTAGCCAATAAATTTTATTTTAATGAAATGTAGTCTCTGTGTAGATTAATTATCTAATATATTAGTATGAAGCAGTTAATCATTGCTGTGTTTATTTTTTAGTAATAAAACTATCTAATTGTATAGGATTCAAGTATTATTGGCGGCTGTAGATTTACTTCCAAAGACGTTTTCTATATTCACACATACTTAAATTTCAAATCTTGTATTTAAGCGACTATAGTTCCTTTCATTAGGACCAAAGCCAGTTGATTTATTATTATATTCTTTCTCATTCAAATTAGAATGCGAATATCAAAACTAGAAAGTTTTTTATATATATTTATTGCATTATGCTAATCAAAGAGCTCTTGTAATTAAACATAAAGTATACTGTATGGTATTGTTAGGCCCGGAACTGAGACGTGAGACTCACCGTCACTAAATAAAAGAGGGAGAGAGGAATTAATGCTTGAAAGTGCTTGAGAAGCAACTTGGCATGAAAAAGAAGACAAAGTGTATCCATCTACAAATGGTATAAGTCGAAATCCTTGACTGTCATTGCATGTATAAGTCCATGGATTCCGACCACGCTTCTACTATAAATTCATGCTCCATTCTCTTCATCTCTCATCACTAACCAAACTTGACTCACAAAGCTAGTTTGGAAGCATTCAAATCAAGCAATGAAGATCACATTAGTAGCATTTGCCCTTCTCTTCGCCCTGACAACAAACCCTCTACTCGGTACAGCCGGTCCAGCACCAGAGCAAGTGGTCGATACTTCCGGCAAAATTCTCCGAGCAGGCGCCAATTACTACGTGATTCCAGTTCCTAACCCAAACGGCGGTGGGCTTGCTCTTGCAAGCATAGGAAAAAACGTGCCCAATGGATGTTGTGGCGGTGCAGGGATATCGCGGCCTGCCATTGTCGTTTACTCCGGTCAACGCCAAGAAAGGAGTGATTCGTGTCTCTACTGACCTGAACGTCGTGTTCTCTGCCAGCACAGATTGTGATCAGTCCAACGTATGGAAGCTGGACGACTACGATGATACCACGGGACAGTGGTTCGTGACAACCGGTGGGGCTGTGGGGAATCCTGGACCACAAACAGTGAGCAATTGGTTTAAGATTGAGAAGTACGAGGAAAGTTATAAGTTGGTTTACTGTCCAAGTGTGTGCAGCTACTGTAACGTTCAGTGCAAAGATATTGGCATTTACGCTGATTCAGATGAAAACCAGCGTCTTGCTCTGAGCGGTGAGCCATACAAAGTTCAGTTCCGGAAAGCCTAAACATCTTTTCAATGACACTACAACGTTTTATGAATAATGTAATGATTTGTCCTTACAGGGACATTAATTATTCTCCTTGCTTATTCCCTAAGTAGAGTTCGTGGCATATGTACTCACTAATTATGAGACAATAAATAAATGATAATAAACGTTTATATATATAAAGTATTTTTAATCAAATCTCATAAAATTATTCAAAAATATAATTGACACTCCTTATATTTAACATAGGGCAATATTATATTTTTGATAATATATATTATTCTATATAATTATAGTTGGGATGGTTATAACTATTTTATTTTCTGTCATTATTTTATTCTTTGATAAATTTTTATTTTATTTTTTGATAGATTTTTTTTTTGTATAAATATATCTCATATTGAAATTAATAAAATAAATTATTATTTTCACAAATTGTATTATGATACTAGAGCCAGTGATATTTCTTTTTCATTATTTTTCCTTTTTTGCTTATTTGGTGCTTTTGAAACCTCATGGCACCCGAACCCATCATTCTACCTTCCACCATTATGAGTACTCTGGATGCTTTTGTACTTGTTGATAGAACTGCTCAATCTTCATCTTCTTTTGCCTCTTTGTTGTTCACTCAAGATTAATACAATAGGCTTCTTGCTCTTGTGCAAACCCCTGCACCTACTACTCCATCAACTCCTTTGGCACAAGTTAATCTTGTGACTACTTCTCCTTTCATTACTTCTCTCAATGCATCTTTAACATCAGGTATATCTCACTTACTTTTCTCTAAATGCCTTTCATCTTCATATATTATTGATGATGGCGCAACATTATCATATATGTTCTTCTATTGATTGTTTCTTCAAGTTAGTTTCTATTTATCCTATTTTTGTTCAGTAACTTGATGATTTTATTATTTAGGCTCATCATTCTAAAACCATTTATCTTTCCTCTGATTTTTATCTTATTAATGTTTTGTTTATTCCTCAGATTGACTATCATTTGATTTCTATTTCTAAACTTAGTTTTTACCTTCACTATTTCTTAATTCTCAATGCCACTCATTATTTCATCTTAGGCCATGTTTGGTACATCAGAATTGTGAAAAGGAAAATGGAATTGGACATGGAATTCTTCAGTTGGCTTGTTTGGTATATCAGAATTGCTTTCTCGACGAAGGAATGATTCCATCAAAATTGATGGAATCCAATTCTATTGTAGAGACCATGGAATCCACCAACTCAACATGGAATTGGCTTATGTGTCATTAAAAAAATAAAATAAAAGGTATCTTGAGCTTTAAAAGTACATTCTTTATTTTTTTATTGTTAAGTTTTTCATTAAAAAAATAAAATAAAGGGTATTTTGATTTTTTATATTTTAAATACATATACTTATTAAATTATATCATGATTCCATCTTCATACCAAATACACTTTTAAAACTCAATTCAATTTCGATTCCGATTTCGATTCCAATTCCAATTCTGATTTCAATTCTATCAAAAACTCTTCTATCATACCAAACGAGGCCTTAGTTCATTGGCGCTCGAAGAAACAATCCACTATTTTTCGTTCCTCTTTTGAGGTTGAATATCAAGCTCTTAGTTCTATAACTTGTCAATTACAATGGTTGCTATTTTTGTTGCAAGACCTTTAAATCTCTCATCTTTCTCTTGCAAATACTGGCCTTTTGTGATAATCAGCTTGCTTTTCATATTGCCTCTAATCCTACTTTTCATGAGTGCACTAAGCATATTGAGCTGGATTGTCATCTTGTTCGTGATAATAAGTTTCAAGCTAGCATCATCTATTTGCTTCCCAAGTATATTCAGAATTAAATTGTTGATATTTACACCAAGTCTATTGGAATTAGTCCCTTCAATAATCTCCTGTCTAAGTTGAGCATATGAGACATATATTTTTAGCTTATGGTAGGTAACATAGGGCAATATTAGATTTTTGATAATATATATTATTCTGTATAATTATAGTTAGGGTGGTTATAACTATTTTATTTTCTATTATTATTTATTCTTCAATAAATTTTTATTTTATTCTTTGATAGATCTTTTTCTCTTGTATAAATATATCTCATATTGAAATTAATAACACAAGTCACTATTTTCATAAATTGTATTAATATTTATGGATGAAATAAATTTTTTAAAAAATATCTTATATATAGGGATGGAGAGGGGAGAGAGGACTACATATTCATTAATTTGGTGGGCTACTGTTATGGATGAGTTTGGTGAAATCCAGTTACGTGGATAGATCCGACTAATTGTGGTAGCTCACAGGTTCAATTGGAGAAGTAATATGGATGAGTTCAAGATGGGATTGCTCGTATACACGACTTCATATTATATATATACATATATATGTTGAATTATTGTATCCGCTCAACTGACTTAGATTTTACCTTTCTATTACTCTCTGTACGCATTTTTTTATTATTGGGGCTTTTGGCTTTCATTATGTGATTACAAACATTTTAGGTAAGCTGAGTGAAATAAAAGGGAAACATCAGGAAGCTTGAGGCGGCGTAGCATGAGAATAATGTCTTTGGCCATTTAGAACTCAAATTATTATTGGATTAATTATTGTTTATTTGTTTTTTACTTGTTAGTATTCAATATTAATTTATTATTATTGATATGAGAGTCCTCTTAGTTGAGACTTGAGGACATGGAACTTGCATAACTGATTTATTTGGGGTAGTTGTTTTGTTATGCCACGCATGTTTAGGGTTTTTTCCCCCCTTAATTTACGTCATAGGTTGGAATATTTATTCAGTTCAGTTTTATCTATTATTAATAGATTTTTTTACTATCATGATAGGAGTTGTTCTTATTTTTGATTTAAAATTGTATGGTGAAACTTTTATAACCTTATAACTTTTTATACTATAGTTTAATCTTTTGTAAGTTAGTTAGTTTTCAAGTATTTTTTAAATAGGCAAAACTTTTATAATCATCGTAGCCCTTTAAAATGAAGTTTAACTCTTTTCTATTATAGTTATTTTTCAAATAAATTCAAATATCCGTTTTACTATGGTAACTATTCCTATGGGTTTAACTATATATTTATTACCATGGTATTTGTCCAAGGTTTTGAGTTGTAATATTTGGTGTTATAATGAGTCTAAGTAATATATATATATATATATATATATTATGTGTATTACATTTTTTTGAAAACAGAACATTAAAATTGAAGAAAAGAAAAGAAAATGACACCCATTATGGGGGAACGCATTCGGTGCTCATGACATTTTATGAGATTTGGACTGTTCTAATTAATTTAAATGATTTAAATTTAAATTTTTTATCATAATTAAAATTTATAAATTTTGAATAAATAAGTTCATCACCAATTTGAACAGGCTATATTTAACTTGGATGGTCCAAATTTAACATTAAATTTTTTAATAATTTTTATAAATTGATTATGAGAATTTACTTTGGATGGTTTACTCGTTCAGATTTAAAACTTTTAATTTATAATATTTTTGAAAAAATTTTGAGAAGTGTCAAATAAGAGATTATTTTTATTTTTAACATTGAATTTACAGAAATAAAATTTATAAAAAATTTGATTTTAAATCTATACCATATCCAAAGTAAATCTAGATATCAAGTTATAAAAATTATAAAATTTTTAATATTATATTTGAACAATCTAAATGGTTCATATTAGTCATATATTTTTATTTTGATAAATATAAAATAAAAATAAAAATAAAAATTAATAGCTTTAGATTAGAAATGTTCAGAGTAAATTACAAAAATTTCAAAAAAAATTATTGTAATTTTCTATTTTGTCTTTACCTTTTCTAGTGAGCGAATAAAATAAAAAAATTGAATATGTTTACCCATAATATATCAAAGCCTGCGTGCTTCTCGCAAATACAAAACAATAGTTTTGGTCAGCCAGGGAATGTTAAGTAGCCATTAAGTTTTCTTTTAATAAAATATAGTCTATGTAGATAAATTACTTGATCATATTTATTAATCACTTCCACTATTTTCACTATAATCAAAGAAAAATTTAAATTTTGTTAATTTAATTTATTAAAAATTTAATGACTCTTTTTTTAATTTTACCCCTATTAAATATAAAGTATACTTTAAAATCAAATATTCCAGCATTTAACAATCTTTCCAACATTTAATAAAGATAAATGAATAAAAATAGATATAATAATAATTGAGGTGTTCTAAGACAAAAAAATAATAATCACTCCCTATTCTAAATAGGACCAGGGAGTAACTATTTGGTCAAAGAGGAGAATACAAATTAAAGCATATTTTATTTCATTATGCTAAATAAAGAGGTCTTGTAAATACAAATGAAATCCCGTATGGTTTATTGTTAGGCAGGACGCGGTGAGAGTGAGACCCACTATTACTAAGTCGTAATCCTTGACCGTCATTGCATGTTTAAGTCCATGGATTCCGACCACGCTTCAGCGATAAATTCATGCTCAACTCTCTTCATCTCTCATCACTAACAAAACTTGACTTACAAAGCTAGTCTGGAAGCATTCAAATCAAAGAATGAAGCTCACATTAGGAGCATTCGCCCTTCTCTTCGCCCTGAGCACAAACCCTCTACTCGGAGCAGCCGGTCCGGCACCAGAGCAAGTGATCGATACTTCCGGCAAAATACTCCGAGCTGGTGCCAATTACTAAGTGATTCCAGCTCCTAACCCAAACGGCGGTGGGCTTGCTCTTGCAAGCATAGGAAAAACGTGCCCAATGGATGTTGTGGCGGTGCAGGCATATCCCGGCCTGCCATTGTCGTTTACTCCGGTCAACGGCTCAACGCTAAGAAAGGAGTGATTCGTGTCTCTACGGATCTGAACGTCGTGTTCTCTGCCAGCACAGATTGTGATAAGTCCAACGTATGGAAGCTCGACGACTACGATGATTCCACGGGACAGTGGTTCGTGACAACCGGTGGAGTTGTAGGGAGTCCTGGACCACAAACAGTGAGCGATTGGTTTAAGATCGAGAAGTACGAGGAAAGTTATAAGTTGGTTTACTGTCCAACTGTGTGCAGCTACTGTAAAGTTGAGTGCAAAAATATTGGCATTTACGTTGATTCAGATGGAAACCAGCGTCTTGCTCTGAGCGATGACCCCTACAAAGTTCAGTTCTACAAAGCCTAAACATATCTTCAACGACATTACAACGATTTATGAATAATGTAATTTGTCCTTAAGCTGAGTTCCTTGCATATGTGCTCAACAAATTATGAGACAATAAATAAATGAGCAAGTATTTTCTGTTTGACGTATCTTCAATTATATATATTTGAGTACTGCACTCTCATGATTATTTTGGAAAGAGATGATTATTTTCTCTGATGAATGGAATAAATGACTTCAACGCCAATGGCCCATATATTCTTTGTTTTGATCAAAACCTCAATTTATATATCTCTCTCAGGACATCTTTGAACCTGATTTGTCTCCTGATGTCTCATTTCCTGGTTTCTCTCTTGCACTCACACACATATATATCAGCAGGTTTTGTTTCTTTTGTTTTTGTTTTACTTTTATGTGTGTGCGTGTGCGTGTGCGTGTGCGTGTGCGTGTGTGTGTGTGTGTGTTTTTTTTTTAAATTATTCCAACCTGATGGGTGTGTTTTTCTTGTGGAGACATATATATGAGCATTATTTTCAGTTCTTTTTACGCTGTGGTTTCTCAAAGTGTAGCTCACAAAAGAGTACTAATGATATGCTTTTTTATTTAGTGAGTTAGTAAAAGCCAGCTCTCAGCTCAATTACAGACATTAATTTAGAAACAATTAATTTAGTTTCGGTCATGAACTCAGGCCATTCATGCATGTTCAGCGCAAAAGAGTATACAATTGACTTCCTTATTAGATTATATGGATAGCGGTTGATTTAGTTTGATATGGATGACAATATATGACTTATTTTTAAGTAGAATAAGGAGTATTATTTTCATAATTTTAATTCAAAAATTATTTTTGTAGTTTATGATAAGATATAATTATTATAAGTCTCAGAAATAAAAAGTATCATACGTGTTATTATATTTTCTCAAAGTAAAATATAAAAATTAAAGTAAGAAAATAAAAAAGGACACGCACTGTGGGGGCATGCATCAACACTTGCTTATTTATTTATTATTTTATTTTAAGACAAGTTGTAACCCTATTTGCCAACGGATCTGCTTTCAGTGCAGCAACCGTTTCAACATCCGAAAAAACTTGGGCCATCTAAATTAAATTCGGATGACACAGATTTTTTTTTTCAATTTTAATTTTATATTTATTAAAATAAATATTTATAAATTTTTTACAAGTATATTCAGCATTAATCTGGACATTTCTGATTTAATCTAGATGATCAAATTTAATATTATAATTTTTATAAATTAAATATCTTAATGTACTCTAAACAATAACAATATATTCAATATTAAATTTTTTTATATTTTTATTTTAATAAATATAATGTTAAAATAAAAAATAAAAACTTTAAATTTGGACCTTATAAATAAAAATTTAATATTAAATATGGACCGTCCAGAGTACATTCAAACAGTCAATTTATAAAATTATAATATTAAATTGGACCACCCAACTTAGATTAATACTGTCCAAATTAATGGTGAACATATTTATAAAAAAATTTTAAATTTTTGTCTTAATAAATATAAATTAAAAATGGATTGCCCAAATTTTTTTCTAGATGATGAAATAGTGCACAACAATTGATGAGCACCGAAGACATCTTGGGGAACCTATACAATTACTCCCTCCATTTTTATTTATAGGAGAAAAACCTATATCACACAATTTAAGAAAATCAATTAAATATATTAATTGTGTTTGAAAATAAAAAAATTGGACTACAATAT
Organism: Prosopis cineraria; assembly: GCF_029017545.1. Lineage (NCBI taxonomy): Eukaryota > Viridiplantae > Streptophyta > Magnoliopsida > Fabales > Fabaceae > Prosopis > Prosopis cineraria. The sequence continues at coordinate 34,662 of NW_026555959.1, read as the reverse complement.
CTTTTTATTAATTGTGTTAATCAAGTTTTCATTAATCGTTCTTATGGTTTTGAATGATAAAATTATGAGGAATAATTTAGGAAGTTTGCAATAAATATTTATTAAAAAATGTGATTTTGCTATATAAAAAAAAAACTAAAAGTGATAGTTTCTTCTATAAATAAAAATGAAGAAAATATATCATAAGCAACAGAAATATATACATATATAAAGTGTCCCTCTAATTAAGGACAAATCACAGTACTTAGGGAACTTATGGGTAGTATAAGCAAAGTAGACAGAATAATGTTCTTCTAAGCATTACATAGAAATTGAATTTTGTATGCCAGTGCAAGATGCTCGTGTCCACTGCTATCAATGTATGTCCTAATATCTTTGCACTGAACTTTACAGTTTCTGCACATACTTGGACAGTACACCAACTTATAACCATCTTCATATATCTCAATCTTGAACCAATTTCTCAATGTTTGTGGTCCAGGATTCCCCACAGCCCCACCGGTCGTCACGAATCACTGTCCAGTGCTATTATCGTAGTCGCCAAGCTTCCACACGTTGGGTTGATGAGGACGTCCAGTGTCTGTGTCAGTATTGAACACGATGTTGAGATCAGTAAAGACATGAATCATACCTTTCTTGGGGATAATGGGGATGAACGATAATGGTAGGCTTGGGATCCTCTTGCACTGTAATTACGTCAAGTGGACACTTCTGACGCTTGCAAGCTCAAACACACCGCATGGGGGAGTGGGAACTTGAATTATGTGGTAACTCCGACCTGATCGGATATTTTTTCCGCCCGAATCGAGAACTGGCTCCGGTTCATCAGGACTCGCAGGTCTCAAGGACTGTGGTTTCGTGGGGAAGGAAAGGAGAAGAGAGAAGAACAAGAGAGGTACGTAGAATTGGAATATTACTCATTGTTTGAGATATTTTGTGGTTGATGTGGAGGGGTGTGGGGGGACAACGAGGTCCAATTGATAGAAGAAATGCGGTTTTGCGGCATTATTTTAACTTAACTAAAAAGTATTAAAAAGAGAGAAAAATGCAACGTGGGACCATACAATGAAATTAACGGTTGACCTGTGAGTAACAGTTGCAATCTTTCTTTCGAATTATAAGTTTATTTAATAAAACTCGTTAATCCGATAAAATATAACCTGAAATTGACGGCTGAACTTGGCATTAACGATAACTAGGAGTGAAAATAGGCTAGACTGCGTTAGACTTTGGCTAAATACAGCTCAGGCCTGAACCTGTGTAGTACAACTTACTTGATGAGCTTATCTAAAATCTAGCCTGATCTAAAAGCCTATTTAAAAGTAAGCTTTTTAAATAAGTTTGCATTTTAGTTTTAAATATCTCAATTATACTTTAGGACTATTATAGTATACAATATATAATTTAATTTATCAATTACAATATATAATAATTAAAAAGATTTATCAAATACAATATAATATAACAATAAAGTAATAACATTAAAATTAATATATAAGTCTAATATGATTAAAAATATAACTAGAAATAAGAAAAAGAATATATTAATTAAAAATCAAATGATGAATGATATGTTTATGAGATATAGTTAGTGTGTGTGTGAAAAAATTGGCTTGGCCTAAACAAGCCTAATTAAGCTTGAACCTAGCCTGATCTATTTCCACTCTTTATAATAATTATTGATTCCATTTATATGACTTATGAATTTGATTAAAAAGCTTATGAATTGGATTCATCATAATTCATAAGTGGATAATGAATCCGACGAGACAGCATGGGTTTCCCCCATGAAACAAGCAGAACTACAATAAAATCACACTCAGTGGACAACAATATATCTTAATTTTTACCACGTTATTCTTAAAGAATTTAAAAATTAAAAATTAACCTACATAAAACATATTTGGAAGTTGTCCTACCATTTGAATTAAAGCAAAGGGATATATTAGAAAATTAAGGATCACTTTAATTTTAGCATATTAATTAGATTTCTTAATGTAGGTGTGCGAAATTTAGATTTAAATAGAAACGGATGAAGTAATGATCAAGTATTAAAAATACTTACAGACAACATAAGAACCCGATTGTACTCTTGTGGAACTTAAAACTATTATGAACAACGGCAACAATAGAGTCCCTCAAAGAACAAATTACATTATTATTGAACTTATTTTCTTATTGAATATTGTCGTACCTTCTAAAGACAACATAGAAATTGAACTTTGAACGGCGTATCGCTCAGAGCAAGACGCCGGTTTCCATGGCTGTCGGCATAGATTCCGATATCTTTGCACAGAACCTTACAGTTTGTGCACACACTTGGACAGTAAACGAACTTATAACTTTCTTCATACTTCTCAATCTTGAACCAATCCCTCACTGTTTGCCTCCCAGGATTCCCCACAACCCCACCTGTTGTCACGAACCACTGTCCAGTGGTATTATCGTAATCGTCAAGCTTCCACACGTTGGACTGAGGACAATCTGTGTTGGCGGAGAACATGACGTTCAGATCAGTGGACACACGAATGCGACCTTTCTTGGAGTTAACAGGTGTAAATGACACGCCTAGGCCCGGATCGCCGAGCACCGCCACAACGTCAAGTGGGCATTTTTCTCCAATGCTTGCTAGAGCGAGCCCGCCGCCGCCTGGGGGCTGAGGAGCTGGAAGTACGATGTAACGGACGCCTGCTTGGAGCTTTTTGCCGGAGGTATCGATGACTTGATCCGGCGCTGCATCGGCTGCTCCAAGAAGGGGCCTTGTGCTCAAGGCGACTAGAAGGACAAATGCTGCTAATGTGATCTTCATGAATTCTCTGATTTGAATAATGCTTCTTCTAAGCTAGCTTGGTGGGAAATTTGGTTATTGATGGTGGATGAAGAGAAGTGAGCATGAATTTATAGCTATAAAGTGTGGTCGGAATCCACGCACGGACCTGTGCATGCATTGAATCGTAGTCAATGATTCCGACTTATACGATTGGCAGATGCAACAAAGGCCTTTTGTGTTTCACTTTCATATCAAGTTGCTTCTGAAGCCTTTTCAAGCTTTTCCTCTCTTGCGCTATACTGTATAGTGATAGTGAGTCTCTCTAGCCGGCTCTTGCCAATCAATACAACACAACGCAGCACTCGTGTTTAACAAGTTTAATAAAAAGTTTAGTAATTCTTACTTGCTACCTCAAACATGTATTTGGATTCTATAAGTGTCTCAAATTTTAGTAACACTTGAAAATTCATGTTTACTGAAAATAAACAAAATGGTAAGTTAAAAGACGACAATGTTATAAGAATAAATTTCAACAATTTCTCTACAAACACATAAATTGATGAATTAAAATATGGGACATGGAAAAATGTATGGCTGTGATTTAATTTGTATTTTGCATGTGTTAACATCTTCGATAACTGTTTAATTGAATCAATGATTTTTATAATACCATATGAAACACACTCGTTAAGTAGGTGAATTTGTGCCGCCTACTAAATTGAATTCTGATCCCATCAAACACATACCCCAAGTGACCAATACCTGTTGTTAGTTTGTGAGAGGCCCACAGTCTTTGATAGAACATGGGAAAGCACGTGCTATATTTGATTTTATTGGCTAGCCATAGTGGAACAAAACCTATGGACCAGGGGTAGACACTCGGCGCCATCGGTTTTTAAAGAACGGCGAGTCTTCATTTGCTAAAGCGCAGGATGGGGTGGCCTTCAAGACAGCTCCCATTAAACCTATGGTCAAAGAAAGAACGAGAAATGTCAAACATCCACAATGTTAATAATGGGCCGTCAATAGCAATAGACAACGAAGCCCAATACTGGGCCCATGGTTCTGATTAGCTCATGTCAGTATACATCAGGAAAGGGGAGCAGGTTCTCTGCTGCTGCCTGCTCCTGCTCCCCTTAAGGAAAGTGCATGGCACAATAAAGAGAATCTCAGTGAGACTTTGAAAGCTTGGCATAAAGACACGTTTGGCAGCGATTGATAGAGCCTAATAAATGAAAATTCTTATTCAAGAAGCAGCGACTTGGCAGTTGGTACCAGTGGCTCCAGAAAATTAAATTAGTGGCTGATATTGGGTGATCAGAACTCAAATTTTTTCACGCTTAATCATGAAAAGAAGGGAATTCATTTGTTACATACCAGATTGACTAAAACAATGGCCCCATAGGCTTAGCCCTTTTAAAATTTATTTTTAAAAAAATTCCAGTAGCGGCAAAATCGGCTTCAAATTTTGGGGAAGGAGCAAATTGGGTTGTGAACTCCCCCCCGCAAAGCCTTCCAAACTCACGAAAATTAGTATAATATAATTATACAAAGATCATGTAGATTCAGGCCCTAATTCAAATTTTTAAAGGATTATGCCACTCAATCATTAATTGAAGGGCCGTGAATGTTGGACTCATAACATAGCTTGAGGTTAAAAAGGACCAAATTTTTAAAAGAAAAGTTAGTAGAGGGAATACTGGTCATTGCATTCTCAACAAAACTCATAAATCTCCCTAGATGGAGGCATGGCAAGAGACGGATGCTATATATATGACTACTCGTCTTATATCTCTTTAGGGGGAAAAAAAATAAGAGATGGATTCAACCTTGAAAAATCAATGATTTGTAGTGTATTCAGGCTTCAAAGCACAACTTTATTACGCCATTAAAAAATAGGTTTGGGTAGCCCTCTGAGCTCATAATAATTTTTTAAAAAAAAATTAAAAATTAAAAGAAGAAATATGAATGTTTTGTAACTGTAATTCATTTCCCAAGTCAGTTTATGATGTAAAATAAGATTTATCAACATGAACTTCATCTCCCTTTTTTTTGGTTTCCTTGGTAAATTTGTTATTTAAATATTTTGGTTAACAATATATCAAAAATTTTGGTTGTTGATTAGTATTATATGCTTATTATATTTTCCAAAAATAAAATATAAAAATTTTAGTACGGAAAAGGGTGGGTGGGGGAGAGGCGCACACTATGGTAATACTTGCTTATTTATATATTATTGTTTTTTATTACTTGAAGACAAGATAGAACCCTACTTGCCAACTTAGGGAACCTATAGCTATTATAAGCAACGGCAATAAAAAGTGTCCCTTTAAGGCCAAACAAATTACATTATTCATCAACTTATTGTTGATGAAACGACCCTCATCAGGCTTGATTACTGAAACTGAACTTCGTGAGGGAAATCACTCAAAGCTGCTATAAGCAAGTAGAATCAAGTCCTTCTAACCACATCATAGGAATTGAATTTTGTAGGGCATCTCACTCAGGACAAGATGCTCGTATCCAGAGCTATCAATGTACACTACTACAGAATATATCTTTAGGAGCAGGTCTTTAGGAGCGCTTTTTAAATAAGCGCTCTAAAATGTGAATGTAGAATTTACCGGAGTGCTTTTCTAAATAAGCACTCCTGTATGTCAAGCTTATCAATAAGATAACGCTCCTAATTAATATATATAAAATGTTATAAAAAATTTAAACATACCTTTGGGAGCGCTCGTACTTAAGCGCTCCGGAAGATCGCTTATGGACCCTGACAGAGAGCTCTTCCGGAGCGCTCTTTCATGAGCACTCTGGAAGAGTGTTCTAGCCTCATTTATTTTTCCATCCGTTTCTTTTCTCCATTCAGTTTCTTTCAAACCTCTCCCTCTTTCTTTCAAACCATTCTTTTCTCCGTTGCCGTCTCTTGCGCTGCTCGTCGTCTGTTGCAATTCCCGCACTGCATCGCCGTTCCCACACTACGTCGCCATCCGTAACCATTCTTGCGTTGCGTCACGTCACCGTCTCCCGCACTGGGTCGCCGTCTCCCGCGCTGCATCACCGTCCGTCGCTGTTCTTGCGCTGCGCTGCGTCGCCGTCTGTTCCGCCGATCTGTCGCCACCGCCATCCTTCTAGCTCTGCTGTTTGCTGTCTGCTGTTCCAGATCTGAATCACTATTCCAAATCTGCATCTCTGTTCCAGATTTGCATTGCTGTTGCAAATCTGTGTCGCTGCTGTATAGCGGAGGAAGCGACGCCGCTGCTGTCGTGAATACCGCCATTTTCTGCCGTGAAGACCTTTGAAGGTATTTTTTTTAATAATTAATTTATATATATTTGAGAATAAATTTCAAATATTTTTTTAATAATCAATATTATAGATAATATATAAATTGAAGTTATTTATATTAAAATTATGGAGTAGTTGATAATTTATATTGTAGTTGATAATTTAGATTAAAGTTGAGGAAACTACTTGAATATTTTTATTTTATTTATGAAATATACTTTTAAGAGAGATTATTGTTATTAATTAAATTACAATTGATTGACAGAATTTAGATGCATTATGCTATTAAATGTTTATTTGGATGAATTGATTTTTTTAGTTTAAGGGTCTGTTTGGATTTCAGTTGGGTATAATAGATTATGAAAATAATTGATTAAGTAGTAGATTTTAATCATAATTGATTATGTTATAACGCAATCTGTTTGGATACTGTTTTTCTAAAATTGATTTTAACAGAATTGAAGTTGTTTGGATAATTTAATTAAAATTAATTTTTAACTATATAAATTACTATATAATTTAATTTTTAAATATCAAATATTAATTTTTTGAATATACAAAGTTTAAATTTTATTAAGAAAAAAAAAAGAGAAAAGAAGAGAGTTTAATTTTATTTTTATTAAATTATGTGCTTTTTTGTAATTTTTTCTTGGGCCTTTCTTTGTAATTTTCTCTAACATTTTTGACAAATTTTTTGCAAAAAGCTGATGGGAAGAGCTTATAAAAAAATGCGTGTTTTATGTTTTTAATCGATTTCTGCGTTTTTCTGCTGTTTGGATATTTTGTTTAAAAAATCAATTCTGGGGCTGAAAACGCGTGTTTCTCCTCAATCCAAACACACGCTAAATGTATTGTGTTGTGGAATTTGATTGTTTGATCATTTTGGAGGTTGTTCTTTTAAGGAAGATGCTGTTGAATTTTTTTTTATAGAAATCTAAGTCTTTTATTTATTGAATTTTGGTAATCATATTAGTGATACGGATCGTAAGTGGATGTCGACTAATCAACTATCTAGAGAATATTGGGATGGTGTGGATGAATTCATTGAATTTGCATTTTGTCGTGATCAAGACCCCATGGAGTCATATGTCCTTGTTTGAAATGTTGATATTTTAGTTAATGAAATATTTTATTTTTTCAGGTAACATTGAGTGCTTGTTTGTATCAATCCATTCGTCCCTGTGATTTATTATCTTGATTCATTAAGAAATAGTGACTTTAAGAACTACAAATCTATGAGGATATTATTTAATCAGTAAGTTTTTAGTTCTATATTCTTTATATATGTTTATTATAATAATTAATTTTTACTTGGTATGCTTAATCATTATATAATAGGGCTGTAGCACGTTATTGAGGAAGTGAAGGTCTCCCTCCAAACACTGAAAGACCTGATCTTGTTGAGTTTTATTCATGAAAAAGAATAAAGGTTTGTATTATTTTTTAATAAAACAAGTTGGTACATATCTAAATGATTGTTTGATTGATATTTTATGTTTTTTATTCTGAATATGTTGTTCTGGATTGATGTAGAATTTTTGAAAAATTCTGGAACTTCCAAGTTATAGGGAAGACTCTTCCGGATTTTCGACAGCAAATACTTGTATCATTTATATAACTTCATCACTGAAGTATTTTAAATTAAGTTAGAATTTATTTCTACCATATTTTGATAATAACATCTTTTATTGTTTTATAGGTACCTACACAATTATAAGGTTAGGAGTGTGGATACTATGTTATGAAGTTTATGAGAGAAGTAATCACACAACAAAAGTTGATCATTCCTGAAAATGTAAGTCAAAAGTTTTGAAATTAAGTTAATATAATGTTAATTACTTATATATTGCTTCATATCTTGTGTAGTATTTTGTTGGAGCAAGATATTCGCATTTTACTATGGAGCAAATAGAAGATTTAGTTGAAGAATGATCAAAATATATTATTGGCTGTTTGTGATAAGAAGTTAAATTTCAATGTTAAAAAAATAACAATAGTTTCATTTGTTAGGCTTATTAGAAATTAAACTATGTTAGTTAGAAAATTGAAATTGTTGTATCAGTTTCAAATTCTTTTCTTGTATATAAATTTTTATGTTGATATTATTTTTAAATTAGTTTTTGATATTATGATTTGTCATTGTTAAAGATATGTAAAAGGAGAAATTTAAAAAATTTGATTTAAAAAAAATTAAATATAATATATGGGAGCGCTCATTTGAAGAGCGCTCCGGTAAGTTGTCAGCATACGGGAGCGCTCTTACCGTACGCCGCATACAGGAGCGCTCTCTTAAGTAGCGCTACGGTAAGATGTCAGCATACGGGAGCGCTCCTGTAGAGAGCGCTCCTGTATGCATCATACGGGAGTGCTCCTATAGAGAGTGCTCCGATATATAACGTGTGCCTGGAGCTCTCTTACGGGAGCGTTTTTAAAAAAACGTTCTTGTATATCGTATATACAGGAGCGCTTTTTTTAAGCGCTCCTGTATATTTCGGAGCGCTCGATACGGGAGCGCTTCAAAAGTGCTTTCTAAGATAAAAAAAAAAGCGCTCCTGTAAGCTTATTTTGTAGCAGTGGTACGTCCCAATATCTTTGCACGGAACATTATTACACTTCCTGCACACATTTGGACAGTACACCAACTTATAACCATCTTCATACTTCTCAATCTTGAACCAATTCCTCACTGTTTGTGGTCCAGGATTCCCCACAACCCCGCCCGTCGTCACGAACCACTGTCCAGTGCTATTATCGTAGTCGTCGACCTTCCACACGGTGAATTGAGGACATCCTGTGTCCCTGTCAGTATTGAACACGATGTTGAGATCAGTAGAGACACGAATCACGCCGTCCTTGGAGTTGACGGGAACGAAGGATGATGGTAGGCTTGGATCTTCTTGCACTGTAATAACGTCGAGTGGGCACTTTCTTCTAGTGCTTGCAAGCTCAAGGCCGCCGCTTGGGGGCTGGGGAACTGGAATTATGTAGTAACTGTGATCTGCTCGGAGAACTTTGCTGCCGGAGAGAACTGGCTCCGGTTTTGCATCGGCTGATCCTCCGAGCAGTGGCTTTGTGCTGAAGGCAAAGAGAAGGACGAATGCCGCTGCCAATGTGATCTTCATTCTTTGATATACTTGAAATGTGCTTCCAAAATATCTAGCTTTCTTCTTTGTTTGGTTACTGATATGGAAAATGATCCGAGAATGTAAGCATGAATTTATAGTCACAGTAGTGTGGGCGGAATCGGTGGACCAAACTTGGACTGATGGTCAAGGATTCCGAGCTTGAGGATAAACTCTTTATTCTCCATATAAGATTGCTTCCAGAATCAAGTCTTTTTAAAAAGCATTTGTCTTTGTCATGTGGTCTAATTACTTGGCCGCTATCTCTTTTTTTTTTTAATTCGCGAGATGCCCACTGTCTTTGCCTAACATATATATTCATACATATTATTATATTTGAAGATTGCAATTTGCAAAATCTATTATTTGTTGCTGCCGACCTCTGCTTCACGACTTTCTTTTGTAAGATGAACTGGACCAGGACAATGAAATGAGGTATATATCCATAGTCCTGAATGGTTATAAATTTGAAGAATACAGGAGCAAGCTTGCCATAGCCAACCGCCTATGATCTCTTTTCTTTGCTTGCAATTCGGTATCTTGAGTCTTGACTCAGACTAATTCAGTTAGTAGCTTGCGGGTACCTCATATTTGGGACATACGTCAACCGTGTATGATCCATTGATCCTTGGTTACGTTGCCTCCCCCACCCCCCCCCCAAAAAAAAAAAAAAAAGATACCAACATATAATAATAGAACTTGTCCCAAAATATTCCTGAACATAAGACGATGCTTCCAAGTCTTGACCTGCAGGCTTTAGGCAACTTCATTCCATCCATGCATCTGCAATAATTCCAGCAAGAATTTATTCCATAGTTGTACCATGACTATCACATGTTGCATGTATACTATATATGTCGTATTATTTGTGTCTCAAGTATTAATATAAAGGGAGAATTTCATTATAGGACTAGAGATATGATTTTATTTAAATAAGTCCCAAAAAATTATGAAATTACACCTAGAACTAAGGGATTAAATTGAAATATGTTTTGTAGGAATATGGCAAAAATGTCCTTCAATTAGTTTTTTTTTTAATATGAGTAATTTAACAAGTAATAACACTAAAATAATGAGTCAAGTTGCAATTTTAACAAGTCAATAAAATAATATCAACTATGCAATAAATGTACCGTAATAAGTTATTTTATTGAATAATAACTAACATTAAAATAAATAAGAAGTGAAGTTATGGTTTTAACAAATCCACTTCATGTTATAAAATTATATTGAATGTGAAAAATGTTTAGTTAAGAAGTTCCTCTATTAAATTATAAGTAACATTACCAAAATAACAAGTTAAGTTACAGTACAGTTTTAACCAATGGGTATATATCTTAAACAAGTCAATAAGATTGAATAATATGCAAAATGTGTTGTTAACAAATTCTTTAAGGTAGTGTTTGAATTAATGGATTTGGATTTTAGATTTGAAATCTTTTGTTTGAGTAGTTTAAAAAAAATTCAAATGAGGAGAGATGATTTGAGATTTGAAATGAAAAATAAAAAATTAAAAACAATGAGTTTATTTTTATTTTTTAATAGAAAATATATAAAAAAATACGAGAGTCATAAAAGTATCAATAATAAAAGTATGAAGAGAATACAATGTTTCAAATGATTAAAATTTAAAATAACTAGGGTGTAAATGAAGTTTTAAATTACAAAGTGATTATAATTTGAAATGATTCAAATTCAAATTCATAAATTTTTGTGTATTCTAATTAAAGATTGATTTAAATCTAAATCTCCATTAATCTAGACACAGCATTAGATAGCATTTGGATTGGTGGATTTGAATTTGAGTTCTATGTGGATTTAAAATCTCACATTTCAAATATTACATTTAAAATGAAAAATTAGAAACAGTGAGTTTATTATGAAAGACGAGAATGAGATATGAGAAGAGATATATATAGTAAAAATATAAAGAGAATAAGATGTTTAAAGTAATAAAATTTTTAAATAACTAGAGTGTAAAATAAATTAAAATTACAAAGAAATTATATAATGAAGAAATGGATTTGAGTTTGAGTCCATAAATTCTTATGTATTCAAATAAGAAATTCAGTTTAAATATAAATCCCTATCAATTCAAAACACACCATTATTGAATTTACAAGTAACATTATTAAAATAACAAGTTAAATTACTAAAAATAATTTAAGGACATTTTTGTTGTTTACCTACAATTTTTTTTAATTTAATCCCCTTGATCATGCAGTATAATTTCATAATTTTTAGGATTAATTTGAAATATAATTATACATCTTGTCCTATGTATAATAAAATTCTCCGTAATATGAAAGCCGCTGAATCATGCATAACGGAGCCCGTGCTTTTATATTCTCTGTACAATTCAAATTATAGCAGTTTTGCTTTTATATTCTCTGTATAATTTCATGTATTCACATTTAAATCTATTCTGATCTCTTTCATCATCTATATCCACTTCAGTTTTTTGTTTTCATTAAATAATTGTTTTCCACCCTTTATTAATCTCTGTAAGTTGTTTATTGTTTTCAATATTTTAGTTTACAAATTTTTTACATTTAAAAATCATTATATGAAATAATTTAAAAATAAAAAATAAATTCAGTGTTATTTTCAAAAAAATAAAATAATATTAGACCAACCCTACCTAATGGGCTAAATATTTAACTTCTGGAGGAGGGACCTCTAAAGAAAAATGCAGCAAAACATTAGTATATGTTTTTTGTTTTTGTTTCATAGACATTCTCCTCTTAAAGACAATTTTGTTCAAATCATGGTCAGAAAAATATATGTTAATTATATAGTTTAAACTTTAAGGGTAGAATTGTCTTTTTATGATTTTATCCATATATATATATATATTTTAAGTTTTTCATCATATTTCAAAACTTCAATTTTTATAAGATTATTTTTAAAATTTGAGATTCGGAAATTCGTGAAAGAAAAAAAAAATCGTAAAGGAAAATTTAAAACAAGTTGAGAAGCAAATCGTTAGGCAGGAACCAGCATTGAGATTCACTGTCACAACTCACAAGATATTACAGCGATAAAGATGGCACGTTTCAATTAGACGACTGAGATTTCAAGTGACACAAAGACGACGCGGTTTAAGCTGCGCACACAGCTAAAGTGATGTTGGTCTATGCACCAAATCCTAGAAACCCTCAGCTACTCCCTCGCTACTTATCTGAGTCACTGTCATTATGCGTATGTGTAAGTACTCCCCAGTTAATACTCCTCCAATCTCATTTGTAAATATTTTTTTATCAGTCAATACTAATATAATAAAGTATAAAAAATAAAAATAAATAAAATTTCAAACATAACTTTTAAGTAAAAAACAAACTGTATAATATTATCTTTTCTATCTCTCTTACTTTTCAAAAATTTTAAAAATTTTAATTTTAAATAAAATAATCATATAAACTAGTAACTTATAAAATAAATTAAATTATACTTCTTAAAAATGGTTAGGTGGTGGTTCTGATGATTTTAATGTTGTTACAATGTACAAGCATCTAAGTGGTTTTGATCAACAAGAGGGAAATAGTTTTTGGATGAAAATGTGGTCTTGGAAGGGTCTGAGATGTATCCAAACATTCTTATAATTAGCTGCTTCAGATATTACCAACGTCTATTCAAAGGTTTAACAATGTTGACGGGTCATCTATTTGTTGTAGGTGTCAATTGGCTAAGAAGTTCTGTTTGCATGCATTGAGGGATTGTTCTTGTGCGCATAGTGTATAGGAGCAGTTGATATGAGGTTTGCATTCTTTTGATTTTTTTTGGTTTAAATTTGCTTGAATGGTTTTAGAAGAATTTAGGTGATAGTTCAAGGAGGGATGCGTGCAATTGGCATTTGATATTTGGGATAGCTATGTGGTTCATGTGGTCTTGGAGGAATAAAATGATATTTGATCTTAATTTTGATTCCTCCAAGATTTTTGCTGTTAGTATTTTGCAATATGTGATGAGATTAAGAAGGCTTATGATGTAGATGACAATATTTGTCTCAAACGTTAGGATGATATTTAGTGGTGGCTTCCTAAAAGAGGTTGGTTAAAGCTCAATATTGATGGTGCTACTAAGGGGTGGTTTGGGGATGTTGATTGTAAAGAAGTCATATGAGATTATACTGGTAACTAGAAATGGGGTTTTGTTAATAGAGTGCGTAGGTGTACAACTTTAGAGGCGGAGTTATAAGGATTATGGTTTGGATTCCTCTTATTACAAAGATTGGATCTAAGGAAGGTTATCATTGAATCTGACTAGAGCTGGGAATACGGGTGGGTCCGACCCTTAAGGGCCTGACCCTTATGGGCTCGGCCCTTTAGGGCCTAAGCCTTAAAGCCCGATTTTTCATTTTGACCCCCATTTTTCAAGCCCGGCCCTTATACTCAGAGCTCAGGGCCAGACTTGTAAGCCCTTTTTAAAAAATAAAAAAATTAAAATAAAATTAAAATTATAAATAAATTAAAATATTTTAAAATTAAAATCATCATAATTTTTTAGAAATTAAATAACATATATTAGAAGTCTAGTAATAAAATTTAAATCTTCATTTAAAAAATAGTTCATTTTTTTTATAAATATACAAACATAATAATTATAGAAAAATAAAAAATATCATAAATTTTATACTATACACTGATATTTATTAAATTATATTAAATTAATTTTAGAATAAATTAAAATTAATAATAATATAATGTATGTAGGATCAGGTGAGCAGGTCATTGATTTCAAACACGTGTTTTACTAAAAAATAATAATAAAAATAATATAACAGGGCTTGAAGGGCAGCCCGGGCCCGAGCCCTATTTTATAGGGCTTATCAGGTCTAAGCCCTCAAGCCCGATTACTTTAAAAAAAAATATTTTTAAAGCCCGAACCTTATTTAAACAGGGCTTTCAAGCCCGGCCCTCCAGGCCCGACCTTTATTCTCGGCTCTAAATCTGACTCTACTGCACTTGTACATATGCTGAAACAGGTGTTGTCATGTTCCTGTGTGAAAAATCGATTCCTTCGTCAAATTCAGACAATGATTGATGCTAGCTGGAATACCAGCATGACACATACTTATCAAGAAGGGAATTTTAGTGTGGATTGGTTGGCTAATTGGAGCCTCTCACAAGAATATGAACTACAAGTTTTGAGTGAGCCTCCTAAAAATTTACTTGATGTACTGTATAAAGATAAACTGAGCTTGACTTAGTCATGATTAGTTTCAGTCTAATTTTATTTGGATTTTACCAAAAAAAAAGACTAATATAAAGGGTCATAGGTAGTATTTAAAAAAAAAAAATGTTAACAACGAAGTGGATCTCATAAGATTGGGAAAACTTCATTTAAGATCCTTAAATCATACTTATTAAAAAAGTCCCTGAGTTTGGGATATATCACTGTAAGTTAAAGTACTGACTTAATATTAAATTTTTTAGTGAAATGACAAGATTGTCCTCGCTTGTTTCCATGTAATTCGTGGAACGGAGCATTCTCGCGTCGACGTCGTCAGAGAGAAATGGAATCTAAGAAAACAAACCAAAAGCAGCTGATTCACGGGTCTCAAACATGCGTGGGATCAGGGTTTTAGGAAGGTGTGCCTGCTTTCGGACACTGTAGAAGTGATCAGAACCATTTCAAGGAGGTTCATTGGAGCTTCATGAATATGGTAATCAAATTCTCTAGATTCGAGATTTGTTACGACGGGAATGGCAAGCCAGAAATTTCCACTTTGCTCATCACTTGCATTTCCAGATTTTATAAAATTTATTTTTTTAATTTTATTTTATGTTTATTATAAAAAGTTATAAAATTTTAATAAATTTATTTTATCATCAATTTACACAATATATATTTAATTTGAATGGTCCAATTCAAAATTAATTTTTTTTTAAATTGATTATTTAGGTATACTCTAAGCAGACTGGATTTAGAATGCATATGAATATTTAATTTATAAATTTGTTTAAAAAAATTAATATTAAATTAAACCATTCAAATTAAATTTATATTATTTAAATTGATAATAAAATAAATTAAAAATTTGGACCAAATTTCTGAGCACGCACCAAAACCGAACGCCTTAGAACTTGAGTCCAATGAGAAAGCCGACCTCAAAGCGAAACGAAGATTATCCTTACCCACCATCAAATTTAATTTTCATGCTAAATCCTTGAGGATTTAATTTAGAGGTCTCGAGCTTGACACCAAAAGAAGATTATCCTTACCCATTGGGTTTCACCCAATTGCACCTGCTGACTTCTCTCGACTTTCCTCGTTGAGGCAGCCTTATTAATATTTTTTGGGTGTTTTCTCTTTTTTAACTTTTAGTTTGCTTTCCTTTGTATTTTAAAAAAAAAAAAAAAAACCAAAAGCATTGGATCATGTTGCAAGTGGGTCTAGGGAGATCAAGACGAAGAAGCTAGATTTTCAATTTGGAATGAAGGATTCCAAGGAAGATGATAAAGAATAAGAGAAGAAGAAATAAATTAAAATTTCACTGGACCAGAGACAAATAAATCCGAAGCAGGGCAATCTGTTCCAAAAGGCAAATGAACTAGATTTAGTAGCGAAGTGAACAAACAAATGAAAAACTCATCTAAATATTAAAGCAATGACTAAAATAAAATCAAGTGAAAGCAGTGATGAGGTTTTGCTGAACCTAAAAATATTAAAAAAAAAAAGAGGAAAATGCAAATTGGCACCATACAATGAAATTAATGGTTGTGGCTCAAAAATTGAAATTAACGCTTGACTTGTGAGTAACAGTTGCAATTTTTTTTCGACTTGTAAATTTATTTAATAAAACTTGTTAATCCGATATAATGAAACCTGAAATTGACGGCTGAACTTGGAAGTAAAGATAATTATACATTTTGTTTAGGTGACTTATAAATTTCATTAAAAAGGTTACGGAATTTTTCATCTCCTGTGTAATTTATAATTTTTTAAATAATTTATAACACTTGATTTTTTATAAAAGAAAATGGTTAAGGATGGAGTAATTTCAAATATTTAGGGTTGCTATTTATAATTGATTTTTTATATGATCCCTTGCATAATTTCCCCTCAAGCTAAAGAGAACTAGCTAGTTGGATTCATCATAATTCGTAAGTGGATAAAGTATCCGACAAGACAGCATCGGTTTCCCTCATGAAACAAGCTGAATGTCAATAAAAATAATAGGCAACAATATATCTTAATTTTTACCACTATTCTTAAAGAATTTAAAAAAATTGTAAATTATAAATTAACCCGCAAATAAAAAAAATTGGAAGTGCCTTACAATTTGAATTTAAGGGTACAATTTGAATTAAAGGGAGAATATTAGAAAATTTAAAATAAAGTAATATTATATTTGGATGTATATGGATTTGGATTTGAATTTGAATGAACTCCATTGTTTAGGTAACTAAAATTAATGTGTGAATTTAAATTTGACCCAAATCCTACCTTGGTCCCTTTGTAATTTACAATTATTTTTAAAACCCTATTATTTCAAATTTCTATAAAAGCCTTGTTTATCTTTTGCATTCGTTCGTCGACTTTGCTACCTTCTTAATTTCGACATTACTACCTTTGGTCACGTTCGCCTAGATCAGAGCGTTGGCACTATTTAGGATTGAGCATCAACGTTAACTAAGACCGAATGATAAACTTCATCTGGGACTGAACTGCTGACACTAGTCTATATTAAACTGCTAACTTCAACAGGGATTGGACTGTCAACTTAATTTAGGAATTTCAAATTTTAGTTTACTTTCAATCACCCTCCTCTACCACATGGTTCCAGCTTGTCATTATTAACCTCTAGAATTTCATGTCATTTGAGTACATTTTCCTTAGATTTTAATATATTTTAGCTCAATTGTATGTATTTTGATTTTTCAAATTAGGAAAATGTGCATCTTATATTTTATTTGCACACTTAGCTTTATTTTATCACTTTTAAGCTAAATTTATGATATTTTGGTTTAAGGTTGGAATGGAAGCATTTCTAGACCTTTTGTTGATTCTTTTAGAAGGCTTTTAAATGAAGAAATCAAGTGCAAAGATGATAAGTTTCATTAATTAGAAGAAGTGTGAAAAACCTAATGATAGGATTTAGTCGCTCAACCCTCAAAATAAAACTAAATTAATGCTAATGTAATATAGGGTCAACCTAGGTCATTTCTCAATGAATGGTTTTAGCTCAACTTAAAGTTATCTAATGAAATAAATCACTCAATGAATTAAAAGTTTAGTTACCTAATTACTTACCTAGTTACTAATTGACAAGTAATTAAAAATACTAGTAGCTAAAGTGAATAGAGTGGACTTCTCTTATCAAGTAGGAATCTTAAAGTGTTGTTAATGGAAGAATCATAGCCTCTAATTAATTATGGTAGCTCACCGAACTTCTCTTCCTTAGTTGAAAAAGTGTTTACTTAAGACAACTATCTCAAATAACCTAGCTTCATTAATTCAATTCCCTAAGTGTTAATTACAAGCCCCTTAAGTAATCTCATTAGCTTAGCTCAAGAATTAACTAAGTGTTTAGTAAAAAATCACCCCTAATGCCACAGTCAAAGGATTCCTCAAGCTCAAGACTATGAAAAATTTAAACAATTCATCAAGTATTTGCGAGATATTTACCATTTGAAATCACATATTATCATATAAATTCATCAAGTGGCCAAAATTTTCAGTAACAAAAGGAAGTAACATTCAAGTCAACAACCTTGTTTCAACACAAACATTTACAACCAACCATGAAACTAAAATCAAATTGAACAACAATCAATTATAGTCATAATATTCTAATGAAATTGAAATAAGATGAACAATAAGTTGAGCTTAGCTAAACGAAGACTTCAATGCTCCTCTTCTATCAACTCTTCCCAAGGATTCCATGGAGAATTTACCTAGAAAACATCAAGAACACCTTGCTCCTCCAAGAACTCCAAGAGGTCGTGAGGTATGGAGTGTCCATTGATAGATTGAGCTTTAAATTTCCTTACAATAGTGAGGAGTAGGGTCAGCCAAAGGAGAGGAGAAGAATGTGAAAGAATTTTTGAAGTTTGATGGCTAGAAGTGGAGATATGGGTGCTGAAAAAATAAAAAACAGTAAAGAGAAGGTAGAGAAAATGAAGAACAAGATGAACTAGAGAGAAAATGAAAGGAATGAGTGAATTGTGTGTGGTCAATTTGAAATTGTGGTGAATGGGACGTGCCTAATAAGTTTGCTTCAGCTGAACACTAATTAAAAGAAAATAAAATAAAATAAAAAGGAATTTTGAGGCCTTGTCACACTTGCTAGATGGCACTCTTCTATTGGCTTGTAGATAATTTCAATGTGTGTCAAATTAATCCCACATATCATCTACATTTTAAGCTGATCTAGACCACCCAATATGAAGCAAAACACATCTAAATGCTTTAACTTTGAGTTCATGGACTTTTGACTTTATTTGCTCAATTGATGCAAAGTCACATGTCATCTATGTAACAAAAATTACATAATTCAATTAAATAACATGTGATAACATAAAATATAATTGAATTGCAGAACTAAATCCATATTTAGAAGGGAGAATTTATTAAAATAATCAATTTTTGGGTGCATAAGATTATATAAAAATTTTCACACAAATGCAAATCAAAAATTAGATCAAACTAATACACTTGAAAAAGTGTTGACTTTTTATTTAATTACTTCTAAACTAAAATAAATTTGTAAAATCTAATTTGACCACTGTCGCACCTGAAAAAATGTGACACGAACGGCACGCAAGCAGAGGTCCCTACCTTCGCGGCGGGAACCGGATCGAACGAGGAGTCGCCACCAAGATTTTGAGGTAAATCTCGAGAAACCATTTAAAAGGAGGATAAGGGTGGTCTGCGAAATCAGAGAATAGGTTCGGGAGTTGGTTAAGTGTGGGGAAGGTGTTAGGCACTCCACAGCACCCGTTCGTCAGAACGGTTACCTGAAGTTCGTTGTGCTTTTTTAATATGATTTTATAATTATTTTAATTATCCCTTTTGTATTCATGTGTTTGATAAAAATAATAAGAATTAAGTGAGAAATGTTTATTTATTTATGAGGGAGGATAGACTTAACTTAGAATCTGACTTTAAGGCCTACGTACCCTATGATGGGGATCAAAGTCCATGTAGTTTGGGCTTATAAGTTTGTTGGTGAAAATATTTTTTGAAGAGAAATTAATTAGAAATTATTTACCACTTTGCAAATAAAACAATTTCTGAAATTTTGATATGTGTGTTTTAAATTGCAAAAGATAATTTAATTTTAATTATTTTCTCCATTTTTGAATTTTTGGAATAAAGAAAGGAAAGGGTTTAAAATTATTTTTCTTTATGTTTTATGATTGAAAATTTTAATCGCAATACCTGCATAACCTTATTGGTTCATACGAGAATGCAATTGCTCTAAATATCTGCGGAGATTCTGAAATCTCACACGATAAAAGAGTTTGGCAATTTTAATTTATTTATTTATATTCTTATGTATATTTTTAAGTGTTAATAATAATTTTTAGCGTGTATATATATGTTTTGAAGAATTTTAATCATCATACCTGTATAGCCTTATTGGCTTATACGGTAATATGATTTATCCTAAATATCTGCAGAGATTTAAAATCTCACACGATAAAGGAATTAAATTTATTTAAATTTTTAATTTGATTATATTAATATATAATTTATACATATTTTAAAAACTTATTCGTTATATCTGCAGAGTCTTATTGACTCGTACGATAATACGATTATCTTATAAGTCTACGGAGATTCAAAAATCTCTCATGATTAAAAGATATAATTGATAAATATGATTACCATTTAAACACATTAATTTGGTTAATTAATTTTCTAAATTGTTTATTATATGATTATTTACAAACATCATTTATTATATATAGTGAGAACCACTATATCTACGAGGATTTATTATCCCACACGATAATATGATCAATTTAAGTTTCTATGAAGATTCTTAAAATCTCACATGGGACTTAAATAAATTATTGATTTAGATTATAAAAGAGAGTTGATATTAATGATGGGCATTTGAAACTCATATTAATATATAAGTTTTATTCTCATATCTGCGAAACCTTATTGATTTACACGATACGAGATTATCCTAAATATCTGTAGAGATTCAAAGTCTCACGCGATAAAAGGATTAAATAATTCACTTTGAATATATTTTAATGCGTAATTATACAACGCATATAAAAATTTTAATCGTTATACCTGCGAAGCCTTATTGACTCACGCGGTAGTACGATTATCTTAAAGGTCTATGGAGTTTCAAAGATCTTACATGACCACAAGATCTAATTAGACAATATAATTATTAACTTAATTAATTGATATTATAAAAAGTGTTTATTATTTTATTTATAAAAATTTGTTTACGTAATATATATAAATTGTGAATCACGATATTACGGGGATTTATTATCCTACACGATAAGGCAATTAATTTAATTCTCTATGAAGATTCTTAAAATCTCACGTGAAACTTAAATATTTACTATAAGATTGATTCTCATACCTGCGAAATCTTATTGATTTACACGGTACGAAATCATTCTAAGTGCCTATGAAGATTCTTAAAATCTCACATGACAAATAGATAGCCAAATATTTGTATTTACAGTCAATGTATAATATTGTAGGTAGCTAAAACAATTCATGCAATAAAGGCCATGGAAAGAATAGAGAAATAAAATATTCTAACAATTCACTATTCTTTTGACTTGAAGATATATTCTAAAAAAAAATGCAAATTTGACATTAACTTTTAGCAAGATCATAGTCATGATAGACACGGCTTCAAACCACAATCACCTCACAAATTATCAATAATATTCTCACAAGCTCTCCTTTTTTATTTTGTCAAACACCTCTCAAATATGTTCTAAATTCTACATAGAAAAATATTTAAATTTTAATTTTTTTTATGCCTAAACATACATTTGGATCAGTCCACACTCATAATATCTATCAATATACATATATGTTTATCAATGAATCCAGATTAAGGTAGATGATATGATTTAAATATTACCTGAGTAACTTGTGATTTTAGGTTTGCATTCTTCTTCCTCTCAAGACAATGCTTTCATTGCCTCAACCTCAAGTATTAAACGTGTTTTTGATTCTTTGTTGCTTGTAAAACATCCAGTACTCATGTGACATCAATTCAGACTGCAACTTTCGGAGAACAAGCTGAAAATCAACGCTCTTTGCTGCATGAAGAGGTGACGTAGAGGGAGTTATGTTGCCTTGAACGGTTTTAGTTTGACCATTGAGAGTAGCTATGACGACAATTACGATCCTCAATTGAAAACCTTTATTCGATAAAAATGAAGAACAAAATGTAGATCAAAGAGAACGCAGATAGAGCATATTACGCAGGAGGAAGAGATAGAGAACAAAAAAAAGTGTGTATGTGTGTTTCTCTCCCCGACAGCATGAAGGTCAGTGTCATAGTTTCCTCTACACTCCAAGGATGTTGCTGCTCTCTCCTTCTCGTTCGTTTATCTCTTTTTTTTTTAGAGCTCCGACCATCTCTCTCAGTCTCAGATTTAGCCTTCTCACATGGTGCCACCTTCCATTTGATCTGTCCTTCGCGCATGATGTCATAGATCTCTCCTTCAAATCTCTCTTGTTCTCAGTCTCTCTCTTGTGTCTCTTATTGTGCTCTGTTTTTGCTTCATTTTTTTTCGTTCTCGATCTCCCCCTGTCAGTTTTCTACTCCATTTTTATCTGGTTTTTCTTCTGTTGTTTTCCCTCTTCACTTTCTCGGTCACTCTCACTCTTTCGGTCTCTCTTCTCTGTGTTGCTTCCTCTCCATCTTTGTTTGGTTTCATGCTCTGTTTTTCCTCAGTTCTTTCGGTCTCTCCCTCTCTCCAGTTTTTGTGTTCTCCATTCTCTCTCAGACTTGCTTCCCCTTCTTTTTTTTCGTGCATGCTGAGTTTTTGCTCTTTATCACTGAAGCTCGAGATCTCCCTTTTGCATGCACGTTGCTTCTCTATTTCTTTCTCCTTTTCCCTGTTTCTGCTATCTAGTTTTTCTGCTCGCGTGTATGTGTGTCTTGCATGGCTGTCTGTCCTTCTTCGCTTCGTTTCTGCTTCTTTTTCTGTGTGACTCTTCCTTTTCTGTGGTTCTTCGTCTCTCTTTCTTCATCTCTGTCTCTCTGCATTTTTAGCGTTTGCCTCTGTGGCATCTGAATTCTCCAGACTTACTTGTGTGCTCCTTCTGCTTTCTGCATACTGTGCTTGACTAAAAAGTGTGTGCGTGTGTGCGTGTCCTTTTTTTTTTGGCGTTCTCTGGCTCTCTCTCTTTTGGGCTATGTTTCACCCAGCCTTACATATTTTTTAAAATTTCTTTTCTTTTTCTTTTTAGATTAACACACACACACACACACACACACGTATATATGTATATTTTTTAAATGAGAAATAAGATTTAAGGAGAGAAATTTAACTCTCAAAATTTGACTCTCAATATTTTGAATGATTGGGATAATTTAGAAAGAGATCTTAAAAGATTTAAACAAGATTTTTTATTTTTGAAAATATAATCCTAAAAAAGGATTAAATTTTATTTTTGTATTTTTTATATTTTTTGATTATTTATTATTATTTTATTAAATTTAAAAAAATGCCCGGACAAAATATGGTGTTCACAACCACTCTTCTTTTGCACTTAAAATAAATTTTTCTAATTTTTCTTGTATATTTTCTTAAAATTTTATTTTTTAACCAAAATACCGTTAGTGTACAAAACCTAAACACTTCAGCAAATTTTCAATTCTAATGCAATGTGTGTGCACTTTGAGATAATAAACCCTTATAAGTAATCCTAATTGACATATAAAAGTATGTAATAAATGTGTTCTATGTCCTGGCCAAAGTCATCACCAAAGTTGCAACATTGTCTACAAAATGCAGCATTTTATTTATCTAAAAATACTTGGGTAGGATACATGTATGCTTCTCTTGCTCGACCCATAATGCATTCTTTAGATAAACTTAGAGCCACCATTTGGAGCTTTGTGTACTAGGGCTTGGGCATTGGAAGAACTTGAAGCAAAGGATTGGAGTTTTGAAGATATTTAGAGCTCATTTTTTTAGTTTAATTCTCTCCTATTTTCTAATATAGGTTCAAATATTTTGTGTATTCTGTAAATTGTGGATGATTATGACTAATTAGATACTTTTTCTCTAAGATTATTGAAACCTTTGTATGTATTAACATCAAGTTCTTTATCTCTTTTTGTGTTTAATAATATATAAGTGTTTATTTTACTCTTGTCTTAATACTTTTAAGTGTTTAGCCATCATTTAAATGTTGGATTTACTTAATTGATGTCTGAGAGAAGGCTAGGTTGCGTGTAGAACTTAGATAAAATAGTGTAAAAACTTGAACTTTGCTTGTTGAATTGATGATTTTGTTAATAAGATACAAATATACTTGCTAGCCTTATATATCCATATTAGGCTTAAAAATTGAGTTTTATCACTAAACTCGTGATCTCCTATACTGTGATGTCTTAAGCAAATCTGATCCCATTATGCGCAGTCCTTCAATGATCACCTAGGGCTCTTGAATATATTTATATCTCAAACACAAATTAGATTAAATCTAATCCTAAATATATGGCCTGTTTGAAATTCCCTTCTATCGCAAAAAAAAAGATCCAAACACACACTATAGGGTGCCAATCATAAGATTGGAAAAATAACTCACATTAAGCATTAAAGTCATCATCAAAACCAATAACCAGAAATAAATCTACCAACAAAGCATTAAAAGGGTTCATAAAATTGCTAAGGACAAAAGAGAACTAGCCACTCAATAATTTCAATTCACCCAGAGATACAAAAGCATAGAAAAGAAATAGAGTTAGAAGAATCCTGTTTAGACCCTCAATGATAACCCTCTAGACTTCAATCTAGCCTTCAAGCTCTCATTTGTTGCTCTAAAGTTGCTTTCTCAATCTCCGATTTTAACTCTGGAAGAGTCTGGAAGCCATTATTTATAGTAATTTGCATTTAATATTTTTCAGTCTTCCATGAAATGCCAAAATATTATTTTTCTCCATATTTGATTTGATTTAAAATCTAATCTTTTTCAAAATATATTCTCTCTATCATCATATCTTTGCTTCCACCTCTTCTTAATTTTGTATTTTCTTTTCCTGCACAATAAAGAGAAGGATGAGTAGATTTTGCTCCAAAAATTCTTTTTTATCTTATAATTAATTGACAGGAGAAAAATATATAAAAATTAATTAAATAAGTATAAATTATTAATAAATATAATTAAACATAATCTAATACGATCCAATATCTATACCTATTTACTTGTAAAATACACACTTATCACTACATCAAGCATGGATTATGATTCAATAAGTGTTTTAAATCCTTTCACCCAATGAATATCCACACTATAATCATAAGATTTCATTAACATTTAAAAATTCTTGTTTGACCAGAAATGAAATAGTCATTTAAATTAAAGATGCTAATTTTATAATTAAGGATGAATTTCAACCATTTCTCTATAGCAATCTAAACTGATGGGTCAGAATATAAGAAATGGAAAAAGTTAGTGCTGTGATTTGTATTTTGTGTTAACATTTTCAACAACAGTCCAATTGAATTGACGATCTTCATTATAGTACTATATTGTATAAGACTCTCATTGGATAAGAGGTAAAAGATTTGAGACACCCATAGAATCTGATCCCATGCATCCAACGCTCGTAGACACTCGTTAGTTTGTGAGAGGCCCACTGGCTTTGATTGAACATGGGAAAGGGCATGCTACATTTGATATATTTTTTTGGCTAGCCAGAGTGGAACAAAACCTAGGGACCAGGGGAAGACACTCGGCGCCTCCTGTTTGTAGAGAAATTTTTAAGTTGATTGAACGCATCACATTATTTATTATCTATTTAATTAAAATGTTTTAAATTATTTAAATAAAATTTTATATAATATTATTTTAATTAATTTTTTTATAAAAAAATATATATTTAATTTTTTTATTTTTTAACTCAATGATCATTAATATTAAAATTAATTTATATTTAATATCATATAAATAATTATATTTTTATTAGATACATCACCAATAATTTCATCTACCAAACAATTTCCCTTTGGAGAAACGCGAGTCTTCATTGGCTAAAGCACAGGATGAGGTGGCCGTCCCGTCAAGACAGCTGTCACTAGACCTAGCTATGGTCAAAGGAAGGACAAGGAAAAGTCAAACATCCAGAATGCTAACAATGGGCTGTCAATAGCAATGCACAACGAAGCCCAATACTGGGCCCATGGTTCTGATGAGTCCAAGTGAGTAAATGATAAAGAGAATCTAATTGAATCTTTGAAAGGTTGGCATAAAGGCACGTTCGGCCGCATATGATAGAGCCTAATATAAGTGCGCAAACTACTGAAGAATTTTTATAAAGAATAATAATAAGGGAAAATTCTTATTCAAGAAGTGACTTGCTCCGGAAAATTAAATTAATTAATGGCTAAAATTGGGTGATCAAAACTCAATATTTTCATGCTTGATTTAAAAAAAAAAACCAAGAAAAGAATTCATTCATCACATACAAGATCGACTAAAAAAATTGGCCCCTTAGACTTAGCCTTTTGAAAATTGCTTCTTGGACAGAAATACAGTCCAGTTCGATAGCGTTTAAACTCATTCATATAAAAGTTTGAGTTTGAAATTAGTGATTTGTAGTGTAATCAAGTTCCTAAACTTAACTCTATTAAGCCATGTAAAAATAGACTCAAGCTCAGTAGCCCTCCAAGCTCATAATATATTTTTTAAAAAAACGAGATTAAAAAAATTTTAGAATGAGGAAACATGAATGTTCTGCAATTGTAATTCATTTTCCAGGTTAATTTTTAAAGTAAAATAAGATTTGTGGCCATGAACTTCATCTTCCTTTTATTTTATCGATAAATTTGTTATTCGTTAACAATATGTCACAAACTTTGGCTATTGATTATTATTATTATTATTATTATTATTATTATTATTATTATTATAATTTCCAAAAATAAAATATAAAAATTTAAGTAAGAAAAAGAAAAGAAAAAAAAAAGAACACGCATTATGGCAATACTTGCTTATTTATATATTGTTTTTCACATTTTTATTAGTTGCAGACAAGATATAACCCTACTTGCCAACTTGGGGAACCTATAGCTCTTATAAGCAACGGCAATAAAACAGTGTCCCTCTAAGGACAAACAAATTACATTATTGATGAACTTATTGTTGATGAAATGACCTTCATCAGGCTCGATCACTGAAACTGAACTTCGTAAGGCAAATCAGTCAAAGCTACTATAAGCAAGTAGAATCATGTCCTTGAGTCCTTCTAACCACATCATAGGAATTGAATTTTGTAGGGCACGTCACTCAGGACAAGATGCTCGTATCCATGGCTATCAATGTACGTCCCAATATCGTTGCACGGAACCTTGTTACAGTTCCTGCACACACTTGGACAGTACACCAACTTATAACCATCTTCATACTTCTCAATCTTGAACCAATTCCTCACTGTTTGTGGTCCAGGATTCCCCACAACCCCGCCCGTCGTCACGAACCACTGTCCAGTGCTATTATCGTAGTCGTCGACCTTCCACACGTTGAATTGAGGACATCCTGTGTCTCTGTCAGTATTGAACACGATGTTGAGATCAGTAGAGACACGAATCACGCCGTCCTTGGAGTTGACGGGAACGAAGGATGATGGTAGGCTTGGATCCTCTTGCACTGTAATAACGTCTAGTGGGCACTTTCTTCTAGTGCTTGCAAGCTCAAGGCCGCCGCTTGGGGGCTGGGGAACTGGAATTATGTAGTAACTGTGATCTGCTCGGAGAACTTTGCTGCCGGAGAGAACTGGCTCCGGTTTTGCATCGGCTGATCCTCCGAGCAGTGGCTTTGTGCTGAAGGCAAAGAGAAGGACGAATGCCGCTGCCAATGTGATCTTCATTCTTTGATATACTTGAAATGTGCTTCCAAAATATCTAGCTTTCTTCTTTGTTTGGTTACTGATATGGAAAATGATCCGAGAATGTAAGCATGAATTTATAGTCACAGTAGTGTGGGCGGAATCGGTGGACCAAACTTGGACTGATGGTCAAGGATTTCGAGCTTGAGGATAAACTCTTTATTCTCCATATAAGATTGCTTCCAGAATCAAGTCTTTTTAAAAGCATTTGTCTTTGTCAAGTGGTCTAATTACTTGGCCGCTGTCTTCTGTTTTATTCGCGAGATGCCCTCCGTCTTTGACTAACATATATATACAAACATATTATATTTGAAGATTGCAATTTGCAAAATCTATTATTTGTTGCTGCCTACCTCTGGTTCATGACTTTCTTTTGTAAGATGAACTGGACCAGGACAATGAAATGAGGTATATATCCATAGTCTTGAATGGTTATGAATTTGAAGAGTACAGAAGCAAGCTTGCCATAGCCAACCGCGTATGATCTTTTTCTTTGC
Source organism: Prosopis cineraria (assembly GCF_029017545.1). Lineage (NCBI taxonomy): Eukaryota > Viridiplantae > Streptophyta > Magnoliopsida > Fabales > Fabaceae > Prosopis > Prosopis cineraria. Next base: position 6,924 of record NW_026555959.1, on the reverse strand, counting down.
TTTCATTCTTGAGTCTTTATTGACTCAAATTAATCCAGTTGGCAACTTGCGGATACCTTATATCCTTGAGACATACCTCAACCGCGTATGATCTTTGATCCATTCCTTAGTTGCTTTTTTTTTTTTTTTTTTTTTCAATAGATATCAATATATAATAGTAGGAATTGTCCCAAAATAGTTCTGAACATGAGGCGATGCTTCCAAGTATTGACCTGCAGGCTTTAGGCAACTTCATTCCAACTATGCATCTGCAATAATTCCATCAAGAATTTATTCCATAGTTGTACTATCACATGTTGTGTGCTATATATGTCGTCATTTGTGTCTCACTAATTAATATGAAGGGAGAATTTCATTATAGGACTAGAGATATGATTTTATTTTAAACAAGTCCCAAACAATTATGAAATTACACTATAGAACTAAGGAATTAAATTGAAATTATGTTTTGTAGGAAAACGGCCAAAATGTCCTTTAATTATATTTTAATATAAGTAATTTAACAAGTAATAATATTGAAATAACAACTCAAATTGCAATTTTAACAAGTCAAAAAAATAATATCAAAGATGCAAAAAATGTACTATAATAAGTTCCTTTATTGAAGTAACAACTAACATTAAAATAAATAACAAGTCAAGTTATAGTTTTAACAAGCCTACTTCATGTTATAAAATTATATTGAATATGCAAAATGTTTATTGTAACAAGTTCCTCTGTTAAATTAACAAATAACGTTATCAAAATAACAAGTCAAGTCATAGTTTTAATAAATGTATTTATGTTGTAAACAAGTTAATAAGATTGAATATGCAACATGTGTTGTTAACAAATTATTGACATCTTGCATTTTAAATTAATCTCACATTTAAAATTCATATATGAAAATATTTTATTTGGGTAGTTTGAAAAAATTCAAATGAAAAGAGATGACTTGAGATTCAAAAAAAAATTAAAAATTAAAAATGAAGAGTTTATTTCTATTTTTTAATTGATAAAAGATAAGAAAAGATATGAGAGTTATAAAAATATTAATAATGAAAGAACAAATAGAACAAGATGTTTCAAAGAAATTATAATTTGAAATGGATTTGGATTAAATCAAATTTAAATTCAAAAAATTTTATGTATCCAAAAGAGGGGTTTGGTTTAAAAACAAATCCTCATTAATTCAAACACACCATTAGACAGTGTTTGAATTAGTCAATTTGGATTTGAATTCTATCTAGATTTAAAATCTCACATTTATAATCTCATATTTAAAATTTATGTATTTCCAATTTGGGTAATTTAAAATTTTTCAAATGAAGAGAGGTGAGTTGAGATTTTTTTTTTGTTTTTGTGCAAAAGTGAGTTGAGATTCAAAACAAAAATGTAAAATTCAAAATAGTGAGTTTATTTTTATTTTTTAATCGATGGAAGATGAGAATGAAATATGAGAAAAGATAAGTCATAGAGGTATCAATAGTAAAAACACAAAGAAAACAAGATATTTAAAGTGACTAAAATTTTAAATGAATATGGTGTAGATAGAATTCAAAATCATAAAGAAATTATGTAATAAGAAATGAATTTGAGTTTAAGTTCATAAATTCTTATGTAACTAAATGAGAAATTTAGATTAATAACATTATTAAAATAAGGGTAAAGAGGCAAAAATACCCACAAAGTGGTCAGCCATGAGCAACCAATATCCTAAAGTGAGAAAAATGGCAAAAATACCCATATCGTTACATGGATAGGTGCAAAAGTGATCAAACCATTAACTTTAACATAATGCCGTTAACTTTAATCGTTAAATGCTGATTGTGTATGCTACGTGTTAGTCTTTACTGATATGAACTAATAAAGGAGCAAAAATATCTACGAAGTTATAGGCTAGGAGCAAAAATACTCATAACATTATCAAAGTTGGTGCAAAAGTATTAATACATCTAATCCCTTAAATGTTGATCGTTTAGCTGACACTTAAGCAAAAGTTGACCTTTTTTTTTGCTAATATGGGTAAAAAATATTTCTAGATGAAATTCTCTGAAAGTTAATTGATCATTGTATGAATATCTTGTGAGAAAATATTATTTTGATTGAATATCAAAATTAAATCACTTGTTTCTTTGTAACAGTGGTGAAAACCATTTAAAAATTTTAAACCTATCATAAATGCAATTACTTAAGGTTGTGACAATGTTCTTAAGCTAGATGTGCTCATTTCAATCTTTAATTTTATACAACCTATCTCACTATATTGAATCTTAGGTTTTACAGATAAGAAAAATGAGTGGAGATGGAGAAACAAAGGGAGCGAGATACATGGTGATGGAAAGAAATAATGTAATATTAATTTTGACGGATTGGTTACTATTACACTTACTAAAGTAATATTATGGGTACTCATACGGTGATTGATCAATATTCATAAAAATTCATCTGGGAATATTTCTTGCCTACATCAGTGAAAGAATAGTTAATTTCTACTTAGGTGTCAGCTAAATGGTCAACATTTAAGAGATTGGATGGATTAGTAGTTTTGCACTAACTATAGTAACATTATGGGTATTTTTGCTCCTGATCTCTAACTTGTAGGTTTTTTTGCTCCTGACTGATAATTTCATGAGTATTTTTGCCTTTATATTAGTCCATATCAGCAAAGACTAACACGTGACATGCACAATCAGTATTTAACGGTCAAAGTTAACAGTCTGGTTATTTTTGCACCCATCCATATAACGTTATGTATATTTTTATCTTTTTCCTCACTTTAGGATACTGGATGTCCGTGGCTAACTATTTTGTAAGTATTTTTGCTCATTTTTCCTTAAAATAACATGTCAAGTTACTGAAAATAATTGTTTACCTACAAAAAATAATTATAATTTAATCCCCTTGGTCATGCAGTATAATTTCATAATTGTTTTGGACTAATTTGAAATAAAATTACATCTCTTATCCTACACACACACATATTGAAATTCCCCCTAATATAAAAGCCTGCGAATCATGCATAATTGACCTCGTGCTTTTATATTCTCTGCATAATTTTATTTATTCACATTTAAATCTATTCTGATCTCTTTTCATTATCTATACTCACTTCAATTTTTTGTCTTCACTAAAGAACTGTTCTCCACCCTTTTTTGTTTATTTTTTTCAATATTTTAGTTTACAAATTTTCAAGTCATACATTTAAAAATCATTATATCAAATAATTTAAAAATAAAAAATAAACTCAGTGTTATTTTTTAAAAAAATTATATTAGACCAAGCCTATCTAAGGCGCTAATATTTAACTTCTAGAGGAGGGACCTCTAAAGAAAAATGCAGCTAAACATCAGTACATGTTTTTCATTTTTCACAAATATTTTTCTATTGAAAATAATTTTATTCGAGTTATGGTCGGATAATTATTCATCAATGATATAGTTTAAACTTTAAAGGTAAAATTGTCTTTTTATGATTTTATCCATATAAATAAATATATATATATATATATAGTAAATTTTTCATCATATTTCAAAACTTCAGTTTTTACAAGATTATTTTTAAAATTTGAGATTTAGAAATTAGTGAAAAATATCAAAAAGGAAAAATTAAATTAAAACAAGTTGAAAAGAAAATAGTTTGGTAGGAAACCAACATTTAGAATTTAGAACTGTGCAAATGGATTCTAGGCCAGCTTGCACAAATTAGAGTTTTAGCTGGTTGGGTTGGTCTAGCCCGCCAAGATAAATGGGTTGGGAAAACCCAACCCAACCCACACATCAGCAAAATGTAACTTTATTTTTTTTAATGGTTTAAAATTTATAATCAAAATATCATATATATATATATATATATATAAATTAAATCACCCTTCTAAATCCTATTAAACGAATCCCACACAATAAGTTTTATTTTTTCTAACACCTATCTAAATCTAAATGGTCTATTGTGCATTCTTGAAAAGTCATGATACTTCAAAAAGATTTAGAATCCAAACTTTTTTTTTTTTTACTTGGATGTTCCACTAAAAGTAAGTTTGAATAGAAATGGATATGAAATTGATAAAAGAAAAAGAATTAGAATTAAAAATATTTTTTGTATCACAAAAAATTTAAATATAATTTTGATATTATTTATATATGCTTTTTATGGATTAAGAATTAAATATAAAAATGAAGCCAAAATATTAAAAAAAATTGCTAAATTTTTACTATTAATCATCTTCTCACCTAAGTGTGTTATCTTTTTCACTAAATAAGAAAATTTAAATATAAACCCTATTTTTTAATGTATTATTATTTTTGATTTCAATCAATAGATCTGATGAGATTATTAAATTAATATATATTCAAAATATTTTATAAAATAATTAAATTATCAATTTATAAATTATAATAAAAATTTCATTTGTAAATTATAAGAAGATTTACATTAATTTTTAAATGTAAATAACATATTTTAGAGTCAAAATTATATATTAAAAATTATCTTATATTGTATATTTATAAAATATATATTTACAATTGAAAAAATAAATTATTTTTTTAAAAAAATATAACTTGTAGGCTAACCTTTTTAGCTTGCGGGTTAGTCTATTTTAACTCATTAATTTTGCAAGTTGGACTCTAAAAAATAGGTCAGTTTTTTTTAACTCCATCGGTCAAAATTACTAGGTTAAAGGATTAACCTGCTCAATTTATTTTCTGAACTCTAATTGAAATTCACTGCATAGATATATATTACAGCGATACAGATGGCATGTTTTTGGGCCAAAACCAAGATGCCATGTTTCAATTAGACGACGGAGATTTCAAGTGACGAGACAGAAAAAACGACGCGGGTTTAAGCGGCGCAAACAGCAAAGTGATGTTGGTCTATATGCACCAAATCCTAGCACCCTCAGCTACTCCGCACTCCCTCACTACTCGCGTGTCGCCGTCAGTATGGGTATGTATCAGAGGGAAAGTACTCTCCAATTAATATTTTTTAAAAAAATGTTAAGAACGAAGTGGATCTCATAAGGTTAGTAGTAGTACATAATAATTATATATATCTATATATATATATATATCAAAGTGTGTTACAGATATCAGAACAAAGTAGAGACAACTAGGCAATTTAAACGAGTTCATTGATAATAAAAACGGAAAAAATTATCACCCTCCGTTACTATTTATGACAAGGACAACTTTTCAAAAGTTTTGGCAATGTTTCTCTAGAATGTCACAATTACAAATTAATTAGGCAGTAATTAATGTGTATTTAAAAAATCACTTGAAAAAAAAGAGCACTTTTCATATTAGTCTAAAGGGTGGTCGCATTGTTATCAAATCCTCCAGTTGACTCTCAGAGCCTATTATTTTTATTTTTAATTTATAAAATTATATTAACTTGCTCATAAATTAGATTAAATAAAACTCGGCTAAAACTTGTGAGTTAACTTCTTGAGTTTATTATTTTTATTTTTTAACTTATAAACTCATGCTAATTCACTCATAAATGTTGAACAAAATAAGTATATATTACATAGAACTTGGTCCATAAAAACGTTAGGACCTGATTTAATGAAAAATAAAACTAAAAAACTAATATTATAAAAAAGAAAAACTATTAAAAATAAGTTGCTCTATTTTAAAATTTCTATGTTGAGTATAATAATCTATAAATGTAAATGGATTTAATTTCAATAATATATATTTAAAATATTTTAAATTAAATTATGATCATATTTTATATTTTAATTATTTAATTCATTACTTTTAAAGGTTATTTCTTAATAGAGATAAATTCTTATGAATCTACGATCCAAGTTTACATTTTAAATTTATATCCCTATCATGAATTTACTTAAACTCTCAAGTTTGACAACCTTGGGTGGTTGTAATATTTCTAAATTTTTTAAGATACTGGATGATGAAATATAAAAAAAAACAAGTTGTTAAGAAAGAGTGTGTGTAAATAGCTGGTGTAATTTTAAATATATTAAGCAGTTGTCTTGCTCAATGTGTAAAGTCCTTCCTTTGAATCCTGATACGATATCTTCTATAAATCCTGCTTAATTAGTAAAACATTAGGTAATTTTTATAAGGGTAAAAGTATATTTTATTCCTAAAGTATTTTCTGAGAAGCTCCTAATACCTTACATTTTTTTGGAATAATTTTACCTTTAAAATTATTAAAATAGAGCATTTTTACCCTTTCTATCAAATTTTCAATGGTGACATCAAACGTTAACTGTTAGAAACTTTGATAGAAAGGAAAAAAAAATGCTCCATTTTAATAATTTTAAAGGTAAATTACTTCAATAAAAATGTTAGAGTGTTGAGTGCTTCTTAAAAATACCTTAAGAACAAAAATGCACCTTACCTTTTTTATAATTGTTTTTCCCTTATTCCCCACTTTACTATATTACTCTTTTTTTTAAATCTCTATTAATTTTAATTATTATATTATTAAAACTTATATAAGTAATTATTTAATGACACTATAATGTGAAAAGATGTAAATTTTTATTTTTAAGACTAAAGTTTCATCTAACTTATTTAGAAAGAGTAAAATGGTAATTACCAATGTCTTTTATTGTGATCCAAATTCAGAGAGAAAAATATTTTATCTTATAAGAAGAAATAGAAATCAGTTATAATAATTGTATACGAGAGGTATTTCAAGAGTGGTTAGAAAGGAGGGAACTCAAAAAAATTGTCTGCCCATCTATAAAATGACTGTGTGCTTCCCAAGAACTAAACAAACAAATAAAGCACTAATCAGCAAGTAATCTACTATTACAAGGAAAAAGCGTGGAACAATTCAACGGCTTTAAACGAGAAGCCAACTTTTATGGACAAAACAGTATAAGCTGCCACTCGATTAGTCGAAATCCTTGACTATTACACTCACAAACCAGTTCTGTAAATTCATGTTCCTTTCACTTCATATCTCCATCAC
>NW_026555958.1:0-45369 GCF_029017545.1 Prosopis cineraria | reverse complement strand
TTTCTTCAATTTATGATGTTCTAACTTCTATTTTTTTTTAATGTTTTAGATGGTTTTCTCAATATTATTATGAGCATCATTGCATTTTATTTTTCTTTTTGTCCATTTACTTTTTGTATAATTTTTGTATGTGCAAAATTTCCTTTGTCAATAATTCTTTATGCATACAAATAAAATCCATAGTTCTGGTTAGTTCAAAAAAGGACATTAGTTATTACTGCAGAAGAAAAGGCATGATTGAGAAAACCTTTTTGAATTACCCTTAATAGTCAAATTGCTGGGACACAGTGATTCTAATAACTACGGAGACTCGGTTGAAGGCTATGTGGGCAAAGTCAATGGTGATTGCTATGTCGGATCTGAGAAATTATTATTATTATTATTATTATTATTATTATTTTGTGGTAAGATTTCAAGTATAGAAGATTACAAGTTGGCAGTGAATGATGGACCGTGGATGTTGTTTGACTATTACTTGACTACAAGTAAGTGGTGTCCAAACTTCGATCGATTAAAGCAACCATTGATAAGGTGATAGGGGGCACGGAAGCAGAATCGTGTTAGTTTAAGGACAAAAACCTGAAACACAATAAAAAATACAAGAACAAAAGGAAAGGGACGAAATTTATGACGAAAATAAAGAAAGATATGAAGTAAACAATAGGATAATGATCAAGGAGAATATCCTCTAGAGCACCTGCTTCTAGGAACGTCAACCTTCGAAGACACCACAAGAGTTTGATCACGCTTTTGATCACATCTTTTCTCACATGAGATGTCACTACAAAGCACTAAGACTCACAAGAGTTTATAAACTCTAAAAATAAATAATTTCATTCAACTTCTATTCTTTTTTACAAGAGGGAGCATGCCTAATTTATATAGGCTCATAGAAAAGAATATTTCCTAAAATTAAAACCCTAATTTCCTAATACTAAAAGGAGAAATAATATAAAATAATTATAAAATATTCAGCCACATAATTTAGGAGATGTGATCCTAAAATTATGGGATTACAAAATTTAGAAATTAATACTATAATTAATTCTAACCTTTGACTAGACTCAAAATAGGAAATCAAATCAAAGGACCATTAAAATAGGAAATAATTTAGGAGACAATCAAGGGATCATAAAGGATTTAAAATCACGCCACCCTTGACTTCTTCGCGAGGGTTTCATGCCTCCTTGCTTGCAAGAGGCTCAACTTGTAGTTTTCCTTGCATTGGGCTAAGGTCTGCATCTCTTGGGCTTGACTCTTTATAGTTTGGATCTTAAGTACATTATACATATATAGATGCTCTCCTTTGGGCTTGAGAGCAGTGCCCCAATGCTCTCCAAGATCTTGAACTTCTTGCACAAGACTAAACAAGGCTTGCTTCATGGCTTTAGTTCGGGCTTTGTCATTGGACCTCCAATAATTGTAATGGGTCTTTAGGTACGTTGGATTGGAAGTATTGGGCTCCTTCTATGTCACCATACTCATGATTACCATCCTTAAGCTTCATTGCCATTAATGCTATGTCACCCGTGCCATGGGGTCCATCATAAGGTGCTAGCCTAAGAGAGATTTCCAGATCTACCTTAGGTAGTGTTTTTGGAATGATGAATTGGATTGAAATTTTAGATTTAAATTTTTTCATTTCAAATCTCACATTTAAAATCCATATATATAAGATCATTTGTTTGTGTATTTTCAAATAAAGAAGATAGATGAGTTGAGATTTGAAACGAAATAGAAAAATTGAGAATGATGTTTTTATCTCTATTTTTTAATCGATAAGAGAATAGAATGAGAGATAAGAATATATATGAGAATCATAGAGGTATCAATAGTGATGCAAACATGAAGAGAACAAGATGTTTAAACTGATTGGAATTTCAAATACTTTGGGTATAAAGGGAATTTGAAATTACCCTTGAATTGTAATAAATAACAAATGGATTTGAATTTGAATGAAATTCAAATTCATAAATTTTTGTCTACCCAAATGAGGGTTTTAGACCAAATCAAAATCGCTACTCCAAACATAGCATTGGAATACTATGATGAGGAAATTCTGACTTGTATGGAAGATAGATAGAATTAGTGAAACAATAAGGGTTAATATATTCATTTCATTGCACACTAAAGGAAAATATGCCAGGGTAGGAGTGGAATTGATTTGGCTGAACAACTTCATCCGATTTATATAATGGAGGAGAAGGATTATTCAGTAGAATATGAAGGATTGCATTTGTTGTGCTTCAAATGCCATAAGGTTGGACATTTAGAGAAAGGAATGCTCTTTGAAACAAGGAGAAGAAGAGTAGATTCAAAAGGAGGGTTGGGAAAAATTGTCACAAATAAATTGTGGGGAATATGGTCAACTGTGCAGAAGTATCAGAGCAGGAGGACTATGGGGTGGTAGAATGGACTATGGGGTGGTAGAATGGAGGTTGAAAAGTGGGGAGATATAGTTATGAGGAGAAACGGGTTATGATTTAGGAGTTTAATAGAGGAAGTAAAATAAGAAAATAATGAAGTAGGTATTAAAGAGAATGAAATGGACATTGAAGCTCAATCAAATCAGCTGTGTAGATGAAAGATTCATTGAAGAATTGTGAGTATGGAAAATGTAAATATGGAGGAAAAAAGCAATCTGGAGGAAAAATGAAGTGGAGGAGAACAGTAATGTCCATGTGGTTGAGGAAAGATCATGTGAAGAACTTCAAAGTCAAAACTGGGTTATGGCTGAAGTTGTAGTCAGGAAGAATTGCTTGAAGAGACTAACAAACATAGACCGGAGGATGGTATGGAAGTAGAGGTACATATAACTATCAACAATCTAGCAAAGTAATACACATTTGTTTGGGATTGACCAAGATGTTGTGGCTTTCATGTGGTATTAGTGAGAAGTCATTGATGGTAGGGAGGTTCAATTCTAGACCACCTTATAGTAAAGAATACCTTGAACCTGTGCAGAATATGGAAACTGATGAGGATGGTTTTAGAAGAGTTAGAAGGGTTGATTCCGAGATTGATTGAGGTAAGTCACATTTATTTATAGTTTGTTGATGGAAAGAAACCTTGTAATTTATAATTGTAAAGGAGCAAGAGGAAGAGGTTTTGAAAGAAATCTAAGAATGATTGTTAATGAAAATAAAATAGCTTTTATGGCTTTGGTAGAAAGAAGGGCTAGTAAGGCTAAAGCTAAATGCTTATTTCAAAGTTTGCAGTTTGAAGAGTTTGTTAATGAGATTGAGGGTAGAGGTTGTGGGAGGAATTTGGGTAGCATGGAAGCCACTTTTGATTGATGTTACTTTAGTTGAAAGTGATTTTCAATTTAGACAATTTTTTTGGTTTCTTTTGAAAACGAGGAGCCACGGATGCTAACCATTACACATGTTTTGCCTAAAGAAAAGTTGAAGAGGGTGTTGGTGAGGAAATGAGTAGTAGGTTGAGAATATGAGAAAAGAGTGGCTGTAGTGGGAGATTTTAACAATATAAGAAAAGACGAAAAAATGGATGGGGCACTCATAAATGTGAATAGATGCATAAGTTTCAAAAAAGGATTGATAATGCTTATTACTGGAACTGCAAAACTATGGACAAAAATACATTGGAAAGGGCCACTTATTTCCTAGTTATGAGAGAATCTATGAGAAGTTGGAGGGGGTTTATAATGAAGCATGGAGATGAAGAGATTTGAAGATGTAGAAGTTAAGGGAGGGACAAGACTCAGTTTCTTAGATCACAATCTGCTAATTGTTAAGCTTGTTGAAACAAAAAGTAGGTATAGCAATAGACCATTTTGGTTTGAGGCTATATGGACTTTGCATAAGGAGTTTAGGGGTTTTATGATAGGAAAATGGAGAGAAGATGCAGATGCATATGATTGACTTGAAAAGATGGAATAAGGATGTGTATAAGAATATTGAGAGAAGAAAAATAAGTCTAATGAATAGGATGGATGGTGTCCAAAAGAATACTAGTTTTACGAAACGACCATTTGCTTACTTGTTTAAAATTGAAAGGCAGCAGCATGAAGATGCAACTTGTAATATCTCCCCCTTTAACATAACGTTAGCTTAACCACCATTATACACTCTACCATGGTAAATAAAAAAACAACAGATCATATTTAAAGTTTATCATGGTAAAAAAGACTTGACTTTAGTTAAAAAAATAGCTAACATTTGTAAAGGAAAAGACTAAGTTTGAAAGTCTACTATGGTAAAAAAAAATTGAACTTATAATATTAAAATCGATATAATAGCCCTTGACCATAGTAGAAAGGGCCATGGTAGAAAATAATGAAACCAAGCTTAGGGAGTGCTACCATAGTAGAAAAGATAAAACTACTGTATCAAAAAGACTACTACAGGAGAAAAGTTTAAAATCAATTTATTAAGCATAAATCTTTCAAAAACAGGGATCCCAAATAAGTCAAATAAATTCATTTCTAAATCTACAATGGTTAGAAACCTTTCTAAATCAAAGTTTAAAGCATCTAGGAAGCATGGAAGTTAAATGAGAGTAAAAACAAATTAATCCAAAGCCCAAAAGGGCAAATTCTCACACACAGGCATGTATGTTGTGGTGCAAAATGCATTTGCCATGACATATAACACAAAGGCCATCCTTTTCAACAAAGCACATAGTGTGCCACGTGTCCTCACTATGTCATATGCCGAAGTGCATTATGCTAATACATGACAATGATTTCTGCAATAATGACAGCACCCCTAACTAACTTCCAACACATGCCTTTTTGTGTCTGACATCTAATTGAGGTGATTCCAGTGCCAACACATAATTTATTTAGCTATCTACCTAATGGCATACATAGGTTTCATCTAAAAATAATATCATACCATAGAGTTGGACACCCAAACCAAAATAACTTCTTTTTATACAATTTCCAATTTCAAGGTGTCCAAACTCACAACCCGATGCCATTAGCCCACATCAAGGCTTGAACCACACTCAATAGACTCTAAATAACCATACAAATAATCACAATCAACAAAATTACTTTAAAATGGAATTTGACTACTCAAACTGCAATACTTTAACCAAAAGGGGAAAAAATCACCATTTTAATTTTAAAACATCTTTAGCCAATAGAAATCCAATTAAACTATAAAATCAACACTTTCACTAGTATCTTGGCCTAACACATCATTTAATCAGCAACACAAAATCTATGGCCAAAATACATGTTCAATGGTTATTGGTGCAAGTGAATCAAAATATTAATCCCTAGTTGGCAAATATATATTCAAAGTACACGTAAAACTAAAGAGCATTACAATAATCAACAAGCTCTACTCTTCATCCCTTTTGCCTTTCCCTTTCTCCCTAGCAGAGCCTTCACTTTAAAATGTTAACCATAGGGTCGAGAACAATGTCTAAGGAACCAAATAAACCAATTCAATCACATGCAAGTTTAGAAAGTAAATGAGCATGCAAAATAGGCAATATAAACCAACTAACCTTGTTTATATAATACATATACCAATGCATGATCAATCACAACCTCCCTTATATCCTCTTCTTACCTTTGACTAAGTCTATGGGATATTACTACAATCAAGGCTATGTCCATGTGACTGAACTAGCTCAAGCTCACCAATTTGAGGGTTGACCTGACCAAAGGATGTACGCTCACCTTCAGACCATAGATTTTCCCTTCTCGAATACCAGGGTGTCATATGCCCAACCCATACCCGATTAAGGGTGATAACAGGGCTATCATAATAATAAACCAAACATCAAGGCCTCCCACTTTGTCTAATCCTATAGGGTGAACTTCCACCCTTTTACACACTAATCATACCTAACAAGTATGTGATTCACAATGTGTTTCTGAACATATTCATTCTCAACATACAATCATTTAATTTACAACAATTTTCACCATCATATATTCACAACCATACATATCTTTCAAAATTTTCTAATCCACTTTACATGATTTGAAAAGCAAAACTTAGCATTTATATACATATCAAAATATCACTTATTTCACAACAACACACGTAAACAAACCAAAGCAAGATGAAGGAATTAGGTGACTTTTCTATAATATGATTTACCATACATTAAGACTTTTAACATTATATGATTTTTCTTTATTTGTCACAATGCTAGAAATACTCTGAACAAGATAGCTTCAACTAATGTGAACTTTATATCTCTAATATTAATATAATATTGAGGCCATGCATTGACTAGACCATATTAAAAATAGAGTATTTTTTATTTTAATCGGGATGAATTTTTTTCTTTCACAAATCATGCATTGCATTTGTATGCTTTTTTTTAATAAATTATGTAGGAAGTATCACTTAAAAGTTCTATGCATTTGAAAAAAAATAAAGCAAAATTCATTACCCAAATTTCAAGGCTTTATTACCTCTTTTTAACACTTCCCACTTGAAATACAAACAAAAATAATTCAGCACCACCAAAATAATATTAAGAGAATCCGGATACATTTTATGCTTCGAAGCTCATTTGCAATATGTTTTTCTAATTGTTATGTTGCAGGAGATATTCCAAGTAGCATTGAAGACTTAACCATGTTGAAAGTGTTGCATCTTTCTCAAAATAATTTGGAAGGTACGCTTTCAGTAAATAATAGGTGGTCTTCATTATTTCCCTTGATAAAATATTGCAATCATATAACAGTGCAACTTAGTTTTTAGTTTTTTTTTTTTTTTGGGTTTAGTTGTTGTATTGCAAGTTGCATTTCTAAAAGCAATTGGTGATGTCACAGGCAGTTTTTGTTTAAAATTTAACTTTTAATAAGCTCTTTGCTGCATATCAAAAGGCTTAGAAACATTACTATGCTTCAAGCAAGTGGGTTCACTTTAACACCTATAATTTATTTTTTTAAAATCCCCACTGCATCATTGTTTTTGCCTTTTTGTACACGGTGTTAAAAAATATCATAGTATAAATGCAGTTTGAAAAAAATATATAACTAGATAGTAATTAAATTACAAATCTATAGAATATTCTATGTTCAGTATTTAAATCTTACTATAAAATAGGTGTGGCTTATACATCCAAGTTTTTTTTTAATTTTTGGTTTTTATTTTTATAGGTTTTATTGGATTTTTTGTTCAAAAGAATAGGTTTTATTGGAACTTTCATATAATCTGAAAATATAGAAGGTATTTCTCCACAAGCCCTTTATACACTTTTTTTATATTCTTTAACATATCTCTATATATTTTATTGAGCCTCCTAAACTTTTTTTTAATACTTCAATATTTTCTTGTACCTTTTAGTAAAGTTCAATACAAAGAAATAACATTTTTTCTTTTTTAAAAAAATATTTATCTATCTCCAATCTCCAACAGACATTTTTTGTTGGTTTTTATGTTTTGTCAATATAAGTATGTATCTTTCCAATACCTATGATATACATCATGTGAAGAAAAATAAAAATAATAAAATGGTTATATTTTTGTATCTAAATTCATCAAAAAACTGTCTCAAATTCAGTCTCTAAATTTATATAAAAAAAAAGTGAAATCAACATAAGATAATTTAGAGATTACTAGTTTCGTCTCTAATATTTTTATTTTTTTTAAGTCAAACTTTGAGTGAAAAATGCTAGAATTTGAGATGGGTTTGAAGACAATTTTGTTTTTAGAAATGAGTATAATCTGTCTCTATGTTTTAAAATATTTTTTAAATTAAATCCATCTATAAAATTATAACAGTCTCTGATTCCATCTCTATTAGAGATTATATTTAGTTCTTCTCTATTTTAATAATTTTTTGTAGCGATATTGTCCTCTCAAATCTAAATTAGCCAATTTTCGTTATCATGTTGGAAGAGATATTTTAAGCAATCAATCATCTTACAAATCTTAAAATTATATGCTTAACTACATGTCTTTAACTTGTCTTGCCACTTCATTGAAGAAGCATTGAAAACTTAAATATGCTTTCAATAAATCATAATGTTTTAGTGTTATATTGTTCAACTAGCTTTCATTGCTTGAGACAACGTCTCTAAACAACATGTTGTGATACTTTCTCGGTGCCTATTTACAAGAAACAATTGATAGTTTAATACTTTCAGCTCATATGTAACCAGGCCATATACCAAGAGGCATTGGAAACTTGACTATGCTCCAAGGGTTATATCTTGATGACAATAATTTTCAAGGTATTATCTTTAATCAAATTATGATATGCTAGTTAATATTTATGTGCTGCTTTTCATATACTTTACTGTAAGCAACATTGCATTTTTCTTCCTCTTTTGTTTTTTTTTGTTTTGTTGTGTTTTTGTTTCGTCTTGTTTTGTTTTTTTGTGGGTTGTGTCCTACTCTTTTAGTGTCTCTTTTGGTTATGGCATCGTAGCATATGTTTCTAAACATGGTTTTCTGTACATCATCCCAAGGAACTATTTCTTTTTTCTTTATCATATGAATGGAGATATTTATACAGAAATTTTGGTGATATTCGAAAATTATAAAAACATGAGCTCAGATGCTAATAAGCTTTCATCAATTATCTTTGATAATATGTGGAAGTTGAATTTTTTTTTATATCAGTGACAGTAATTTTTGAGGATGCAGGCCGCCAATTGTATCTCATGGATTTCCAAAATTTTAAAAAGAATGTTGTCTTTTCATTTCAATAAGTTATCTGGTTAGAAATTTAATGTGTCATCATTCGCCTTCAAATAAATTTTAGTAGATACAAACTGTATAAAATCTGTCTTCACAAAACGAACAACAATTGGATTTTTTTAAAAATTCTTATAGTTTTCAACAATTTAATATCTAAGGTCTATAATCCTTTATAAGTTATACCGTCACTTTTATAGATGCCATTGACTTTCAAATATTGTTTTAAGAAATTAAGAAGTCAATCCGACAAACTTTTTTTTTTCTCCAAATGCATTCCACAAACATTAGGTGTTGCTCAATTTTTTTTATTTTAATATAATACAGTTTTGAAAATAATAAATGCGATACATGCTTACCCTGCTACATATAATTATATGTTTATTTGATAAATATAAATGGTCTTTAATTTTAAACTAAATCTTTCATATTAATTTTTTTATACATTAGGATGGTTTGAACCCTTTGCCTCTACCTATACGACAACTGCCCGTACCACCTGGGCTAATTTTAGAAATATTAGTTTTAAAGCGTTTATAAATCAAAATTTTAAAAATTAATTTACATTTCACACAAGCAATTTAAACGAGTGTTGTTTTGTTTGTTGGATGGAATTTAAGATTAGTCACACTGTCCAAACAAGGTTGGATTGATACCGTAGAACAAATAGGGAGAGGCCAAAAAAAAAAAAAACTGCCGTGTTAAGCTATGAAGTAAAAATAAAATTTAGCTGGTTCATACTATTGACCCAGCATTAATGTGAGTATCATATATTTGTCTAATCAATCAGATATTTAAGGTTTGTTTGGTTTTGTTCTCATTTTTTGTTTTGTTTTGTTTTGTTTTGTTTTGTTTTTTATTTTGTTTTTAGCCTTTGGAGTTCTCATCATAGGTCCATTTTTTGTTTTCAAAAACTATTTTATGAACCAATTTTTTAAAATAATTTTAAAAACAAAACAAAATAAAATATGTTCGATTTTGTTAATTTGAAAACAATTTCAGAGTAAAAAAAATGGCTGGTAGATGGTTGCTAATGGTTAATGATGATGGTCTATAATAGCAGTTGATTATAGCTGAAGGTAATTTATAATATAGTCAAATGTAGTATGCTTTATAAATAAAAAATAAAAACTGAAAATAGCTCTAAGATGTTTCCTTTCTTAATTTTAAAAACAAAAAAAAGAGAATAGTTTTGAAAACATTTAAATCCAAAATATCTACCCAAACAAATTTTTTTATTTTAAAAAATATGAATCAATTTTTGAATACATAAATCAAATAGACCCTTATATTTTCTTTTTCCTTTATTTTAGTGTTAACTTAAACTTACTTTGCATAAATTTAAAATAGTGTTTTTAATTTCAGGTTTAATACCTGCAGAAATAGGAAATCTTTATAAGCTTGAGCAGCTAGTGTTGGGGCGATAACAAATTGAGTGGATCTATTCCATTGGAAATTTTTAATATATCAACTTTGCAAGCGTTGGATCTTTCAAATAATTCTTTATCAGGTAACCTTCCATCAGATTTTGGATGTGGCCTTCCTAATCTAGAAGAGCTATATGTATGGAGCAACAAACTTTTTGGGATAATGCCAGATACTATTTCCAATGCCTCTAAGCTGATCATTCTAGCATTGACAGAAAACAATTTCAAAGGGGTTTTACCAAGCACACTTGGGGATTTAAGATACTTGAAAAAACTTGGAATAGAGGGTAATAGTTTCACCACATCAGATGCTTCCAATTCTAAAACCAACTTGATTACCTCATTGACTAATTGTAGACATTTGGAATTTTTGTTCCTCTCAGCAAATCCATTTTTTATAAAACTTCCCAAGTCCATTGGAAACTTTTCTGATTCTCTACAGGAGTTGGACATTGTTTCTTGTGGTATCAATGGTAACATACCATCAGAAATAGGGAATCTTACTAATTTGATTAAACTATCTTTGGATGAAAATGTTTTGAATGGGCCAATCCCAATAACAATTAGCAACTTACAAGCTCTGCAGTATTTGAGTCTCGAAGGCAATGACTTGCATGGCTTAATTGTTCATGACCTTTGTGAAATCAAACCACTTGGTTATTTACATCTAAGCCAAAACAAGTTTTCTGGAGCAATGACACCTTGTTTAGGAAATCTTTCTTCTTTAAGAGAACTTCACTTGGGCTCAAATAAGCTGGCTTTAGAGATACCATCTTCCTTTTGGAATTTGAAAGACATACTGGAAGTAAACTTGTCTTCCAACCATTTTGTTGGGAATCTTTCATCAAGGGTTGAGAACTTAAAAGCTCTTTCTTTATTAGATTTATCTCAAAATCATATTTCAAGCAACATTCCAACAACTATGGGTAGTTTGCAAAATCTACAAATTCTCTCTCTTGCACATAACAAATTGGAAGGATCTATTCCTAGATCACTTGGGAATTTGCTAAATTTACAAAATTTAGACCTTTCCCAAAATAATTTGTCTGGGAAGATTCCTAAATCTTTGGAGTTACTTATTGATCTTAAGTATGTCAATCTCTCTTTTAACAAACTCCAAGGAGAGATTCCAGATGGAGGTGTTTTTAAAAATTTGACTCCTGAATCTTTTATGATGAATCTAGCTCTCTGTGGTCTGCCGCAACTCCAAGTGCCTCCATGCAAAAAAGAAATAGGAGAAAGATCAATGACAAAATTTCTTTTATTGAAATGCATACTACCCATAGTTGTGTCAATAATTTTGGTTGTTTTAGGCATTATCCTTTTAAGGCTTAAACGACAAAATTCAAGGTGTCTAGCTGAAAGGGATTTATCAACTTTAGGAATGCCAAGAAGGATTTCTTATTTTGAAATCCTAGAAGCAACCAATGGATTTGATGAGAGCAACATACTTGGAAGAGGTAGTTATGGTATTGTTTTCAAAGGAAAGCTTTCTAGTGGAATGGTTGTTGCAGTTAAGATATTCAATTTTGATTCGCAAGTAATGGTAGCAAGCTTTGAAAAAGAATGTGACATACTGCGTAATGTGCGCCATCGCAATCTAGTGAAGGTTATAAGTTGTTGTTCTAATGTTGATTTCAAATCTTTAGTAATGGAGTTCATGCCCAATGGGAGCCTTGAAAAATGGTTATATTCTCACAACTATTTTTTAGGTTTTCTTCAAAGGTTGGATATAATGATAAATGTAGCATTTGCTTTGGAGTATCTCCATTCTTGAATTGGATGATGAAATGATTGCTCATGTGAGCGACTTTGGAATTTCCAAACTTTTAAATGAAGGGGAATCTAAAACATACACAGAGACTATACCTACAATTGGCTATATGGCACCTGGTAATTATTCTAAACATAGTGCCTCATTTTTTCTTTTATAGCTGTATTCTAACAATATTTATCTTAACATATTATATTCACAAAAGCTTATTACATGTATTGTAGCAATATTATATAAAATTAGTGCATGACAAATTAATTAATATTTATGGTAAACTACATGTGTTCTTAAAACACATTAAGGTTCTTGATTTGATTCATATAAATATGAAGTTTAATTGATGAATTACAATTTATCATAGTTATCTATTGCTAAAACTTAGTCCCTCAATTATTATAAAGAGAGAAATGTTCTTGGACATTTCTTTCTAATTTTTCCATGAAACAGAAAATGAAGAGGTTTCCTATCTTATCAAATTTTCAATCGTTGAACTGAGTTAGTTAAATTTGATCTTTCTATATGTATATTAATTTTTTAAACTAATTTATTTTAGAACATTAAAATGAAGATGTATTCTAAAATACGTGTGTGTAGGGTGTGTAGAAGTGGATGTATGTGCATGCATTAAAATAGTTTTATTTGTTTCTTCTACATGAACATTCTTTTGCATATCATCATCGTAAAGTTTTCTATACCTATCTTTTAGGTTAACAAAAATATGCATCTGAAAAAAATATATTATCATAAATTCAAAGACATGATGTTAATAAGAAATCATAATTAAAGACACCCACTAGGAAGTGCAACATAAACTTTTTTCTCAATTGTAAATGAATGTTGTCTTATTCAGTTATTAGTTAAATTTTATTACTTGAATTCAATTATATACAGAGTATGGATCTTCTGGAGTTGTTTCAACAAAAATAGATGTGTATAGCTATGGAATTATGCTATTGGAGGTGTTTACAAGAAAAAGGCCCACAGAAGATATATTTGTCTCTGCATTGAGCTTGAAGAGCTGGGTAAGTGAGTCAATGCCACATGCAATAATTCAAGTCATGGATTCCAATTTATTGCAAGGAGTTCATGAACATCATAAAAACAATATATTGACATCTACATTCTCCATTCTTGAATTGGCCTTAAATTGTTGCACCGATCTTCCAGAAGCACGTGGCAATATGATTGATGTTGCAGCATCATTGAACAAGATCAAGGCCATGTTTTTGCATAAGCGCCATGTTTAAATAAGGATTAACTCTCTTATAATTTGTATTGTTATTTGTTCTTCCTTTTTTATTACCCACTTTCAGAATATGTTGGACTCTTTACTTACTATATATGTGCATTTTTTTCCCAAGCATAAAAGACAAGATATTAGTTATAATAATTTTTGTATTACATTGTCTGTCAACCTTTTTGATCAATTAATGATATATAGTATATACAAATAAATTTCTCAAGTGGGTGTCCAATAACCCAACCAATTATATAAGTTCTTTTTGTTAACTGGTAATCACTTTTCATTGTGACACGCCACCTTTGTAGAAACTTACAAGAGAGCTTACGTGCCATTAGGCTATAAAGCCATTGGTAGAAAATATTAAAAGTTAACTAGATCAATTGTTTGAAAGTTTTAGTAATTTGTAACTATGTTGTATTTGATATTAATTTATTATGACTTGCCTTCTCTACTTTTTAACAAGCAATATTGAAAATTAATTTCTATAGGTTAAAGGACATTTGCGTCCTTCAACTATATTTGTGCAGAAATATATGGTATATTAGATTTTTTTATGGTGCAATGTTCTACTTAAATAATTGAAAATAGTGCAATATTGTATTTATGGTTAAGACATATTAACTTCGTTTGTTGAACTAGGAAATTCAAAATACAATACCATGTAAGTGAGTTCTTTATTGGAAATTATATGGACAGTTCAAGTTTTACCAAAGACTATTATTGTGCCATTGTATTAATGTCTTAGATATTTTTTTCCTTTGGTCACATCAATGAGTTGTAAAATAAGTGATTATCAAATCACCAATGCTAGCAACAACACAAATAATCAAATGGTAGTTAGTCAAAATAGTTGGTTGAAATGATATTTTCACATTTTATATGGATAAAAACAAATATTAGTCTATTGGAATTTATTTGTAATGTAAGGGTTTTTGTTGATGTTAATTTTCTTATAAATTCCCTTTTCTATAAATTTTGGGTCATTTTCTATAATTTTTAGGTCATTTTCCATAATTTTTTGTGTTAACCAATAATCAAATTAATGGATATTTAACAGATGTGATATTACTCTGTTTTTAATACGTGAAGCACAATATTGCCCCACCCTTGATTTCAAGGTGCTCAATGCCCTTGAAAAAGTTTAGGGGTAAATTAACCTTATTTCTTAAGGTGAATGATGAATTATAAACTAGTTTACATGTTTGTAGTATAGCCCAATGGCCTTGGCCTTGTCAGAATGGCTAGCCCAATAGCTTTGGGCTTATTCTTGCACACATAGTGCGAGTTTTCAGCCTAACAATTATTATTATAAATTTGATTTTATAATTAGATAAAAATAACTGTGGTGTTACTTAAAAAATTAGCCCAAGTTTAATTAAGAATGATCAATGATCTATTTTTAGGCACAAGGATATCAACAAATATTATTATTATTATTTTTATTATTTTTTACATGAGGAAACGCCACCTCACGGTTTCAATTTATTTTTATTTCATAGTGAATTATTTTATTTAAAGATGTATTGTTTCAATAATTATTTTACAATAAATATAATATTTAATCAATCTTAGGTGGCATTTACTTCAGGGTCTTAATTTATTTTTATTTGATGGTTAATTATTTTATTTTAATATTTATTTTTTTCAAATATTATGTTATGATAAATCTAATATTTAATAAATATTTTATTTTATTGATCTTAGGTGGCGTTTCTTGGTTGAGAAAATGCCACCTAATTGTTTTCATTTATTTTATTTAATGATATAATTTTCAATAATTATTTTATAATTAATATAATAACTAATGTTATTTTTAAAATATATAATTATTAAATGCTATTTATTAAATATAAAAAAATTAAAAAGTATTTAAATGAGAGAGGTGGTATTTGTAAATGATAGAAAACCACCTCTCTCTTGTAAATTAAATTATTTAATATTTTTTTAAATTATATAATTATTTAATAGTATTTATTAAATATGAAATATTAAAAATTATTTAAATGAGAGAGGTGGCATTTCCACATGATATAAATGCCACCTCTCTCTTATAAATTAAATTCTTTATTAATTAATGGTATTTTTAAAATATATAATTATTAAATATCATTTATTACCTAGGTAATGGAAACGCCACCTCTCCAAAATTAAATATGTTATTAATTAGCTTAATTTTCAAAAAAATTAGAGAGGTGCCACCACTGCTATTTTTTAAATTATTTTTTAAAATTGAAGATAGTTTTTCAATTATATACTATGACACTTCTTGGAATTTCTAAACCCTAATCTCCTCATCCTAATCGTTCTCTCCCTCCAATTGCTTGCTCTTCTCTCTTGCAACCCATGAGTTATCTGTTTTTAATTGTTGAAGTTGCTCTCTTTCGTCTTCTCTAGCCAAGGTTGATTGTACTAGTACACTAATAACAGGTTCCTTTTTTCATTTTTCTTACCTTTTATCTACCTATCCATATATATATATATATATATGGATCTTCATGATTCTGCTTTTGTTTATCTTTAGTTGATAATTTTTATTTCCACTCTTGAAGGGTTTGTTCTTTTAATTTGCTAACATGCATATCTATTGATGAAACAATTTTTTAGGTATAAAGCTTTATTAAGATCTGGGGAACAGATAGGGGATCTTCAATCGTCATGCTTTTAGTGACCAATGGCTTGGTTTTGTCAAGTTTTGGACTTTCAAGGAGCTAAGGATGATAATCTCTGTTAATTATTGAGGAAGAAACTTGTTTGTAATTTGGAATTTGCCCCCATTTTTTCTAGTATGTATTAGTTCAATGTTGAAAGACAACCAAAACTTGTATGGCCACAAGGACGTATTAAAGGAATATTAAAATATATAATAAATTGAATAAAAGGAGTCGGATAAGAGTCTCACTAGATTCAGGCGTAGAAGAATCTATCTCGACTACTCACACAAGTTTAGACTGTTAGAATCTATACTATAGTGCACAGCAGATGTACCAAAGAGAAAGAGAGAGAGAGGAAGAGTAAACTAGAGAATTGTTTGCTCTGGGATGGATTCTACCTCCAGCATCTTATCACTATTTATAGTGAAGAGAGGCCTCCGTATAAAAGGAAGATCCAATCAGTATTAATTCACCTCATTGTAGAGAAATATATTGATTGAAATAATCACAATTAAGACAGAGGATCATACATTAATATCAAATTCTACTAAACTCATCATGACTAGAGTTATAACTCATCATGGGCAGAAATTAATTCAAAATTCTAACATGTATGTTGGGGGTGGGCCCCTAAAATTTGATTGGTCCTTTAAATAATTTTGGGAATTTTTTATTTTACTTGAGAAAAATGTGAAAATTAGTGTTAGACCCATATTTTAAGCAGTTTTCATTTTGCCCCCATATGTTCTTTTCTAGATTCGTCCCGGTGTGGCTAGATGATAGCTTATCTTTTCTTTATAGATTGTATAAATTGTTTTAGTTACTCTGTATTTAATTTTTACCAACATGCACGTGCATTTCTTTGACTTTATAGATGTAAATAATAGATTGAGTTTCTTGTTGATTAATGAAGACAGTGTGTTTTGGCTTTCAGTTAAAGAGATTAATATTCCTGTGATCAATTAGTTGTCTAAAACTACTATTACACAAAATTGCAGAAGTTATTTTGGAGACAAACAAGTTTTAAATTTGGTGGAGTAGACAAGTATATAATGATTCATGTAAGCATATACAATTTTTGTTTTACCAGACATAATTAAAATTGATGACTTGCTAAATGTGTTGAAAACTTGTGTATCTTGTGGGACCAAATAAAGATGAAATTTTCAGGCACTTTGATGTTTCTTTACATTAGTAATAATTTTTTAAAATTTAATTTTTATTTATTTCGTTGTGGTATTGTTTTTTGCAATAATGTTGCAAAAATTGCTGGTAAACCTCATTATATCTATTAGCTAATATTTAATTTATCCTTTTCTTTATCCTTAGTTTTTTGTATAGTGTGAAATTGATTATTTATTTTTAACTGTATGAATAAAGTTTATTGTATAAATTAATTGTTTATTTACTAAAAAATATTATGTATATGAATTGATGGATATATAAGATATTATATATATATATATATATATTTAAAAGGTAGTGCTTTCTAATTTTTTTTAAAGTAAAAGGCCTTTTATTTTTTAAAAAGTAAATAGAGAGGTAGCACTTCATTAAGAAAATGCCACCATTGTTGCTAACTTCTTGTGGGGTTTAATGAAATGTCATCTAAGATTTAAGATAGCATTAAATCTTATTGCATTTTATAAATATCGTAAAACTAAAATTTTAAACGCCATCAAAGCCCATTTCTGTAGCAGTGTAATTTAAATTTAAATATCCATTTATTTTGAGCCTATTACGTAATGAAAAAACATTAAGGTTTGTAAATGCAATAAATTCTGAGTGATCATGAAATTTTATGAAAAGGATGATAAAATCCCTTCTCCAAATTCCTTACAAATATAACTGGTGGAATATAATAAAATTTTAGATAATGCTATAATGGTCTCCATATTTTCTGCGTGGATACATAATTTTGAAGTCTAAGTTAATCCATATGCCTAGAGAAAATGGCACAATAATAAAAGTATTGGAAGCAAAATAATTTATATATAAATATATAAGTCATTTCATTTTGAAATTTGAACATTATGTCTGCTTAAAGGACTTAACCCATTACTAAAGCCAACAAGAAAAAGAAGTCACTAATGGTGGCAATTTATCTTATTATAGTCGGTGTTCATATTTTTCTTTGCTCAAACCTGCTCAATTACTCATTTATTAAAAGAACTGACACAATAATGGGGATTTTGTTTTTGGCTTTGCAGTATGTTCTATGTTAGAAATTGAATAGTCAGTGTATATTATTTTTGTTGAGTTCAACTATTTAAAATGTGATTTTATTAATGGAGTGAAGTAAGTGTTATGTAAATTATAATAATAATAATAATAATAATAATAATTCCCATGCATGTGTGCATGTATTTCATGGTGAAAACTGCAAACTCTTTATTTATTCTTATCATCTAAGCTATCCTAAGATAAAATATATTAATTTCTTTTTGGGGGGGGGGAGAAGAAAAAAGAGACAATGAATTTCTTGATCGTGGGCATCTTTCTACTTGTGTCTATACTTTTTGAAGTCAAGCGATGTCAATCATAATCTGGAGAAAATTATTAACCAATTCATATAATTCCATTTGGCACATTAAATGATGATGAACAACTTACAGTTGGCAAAAAAAAAAAAAAAAGATGAACAACTTAAAGATGAACATTCGTTCATATTATATTTTTAAGAATTCACGTCTACGATTGTATTTTATTACTAGAGAAAAATAAATATGATTGCATATATAAATTAATAAAAAATAAATTAAAAAGTATTATTGATGCATCTATACAACTGTTTTCTTACAATAAAAATTTGGGTAAATGAGTAAATTAAATCACCTTCAAACTTTAGGTCAAGTAGCAACATAGACGTGAACTTGTTTGTTGCGCAAATTATTTTCTCAACTTTTAAAAATGATACAATTTAGCCTTCGTTGTTGACAAAAATTAACTTTGACCATTAGTTGATCATAAAATGACAAACTTTTTTGGTTATTTTATGTAATTTTTGGGTTCTTGTCTGTAATTTTTTGGGTTCTTGACTATAATTTTTTGATCCTTTTTTATAAATTTTAAGGTTCTTTTCTATCATTTTCTAGTTAACTGATAGTCAAAGTTAACTTTTGTTAATGGCAAGTGCTAGATTGCATTGTTTTCAAAAGTTGAGGAAACAATTTGCACAATAAACAAGTTTAAGATTTATGATACTACTTGATGTAAAGTTCGAACAGGTAATTTGCTTGTTTACCCTAAAAGTTTACAATAATAGTGCATGTTAGACCTACAAAACTAATTGATTAGAAATATTTAATCATTTGACAACTCATTAATGTGACCAAAGGGAGAAATATTAAAATATCCATGGCACACATTAACATAGTCGCACTGTAATAGTCTTTGGTAGAATTTGAACTGCCCATGATATATTATATTTTTTGTGGTGCAATATTTTGCTTAAATAATTGAAAATAATGCAACATTGCACCCATTAATAAATTAATACTAACTTTGACAGTTAGTTGAACTTGTAAAATAAAAATGCAATACCATATAAATGTTCTTTAATGAAAATTATGTTGACAGCTCACATTTTACCAAAGACTATTATTGTGCCACTGTATTAAATTTTTTTACTTTGATCGCATCAATGAGTTGTAAAATGACTAGGAAATTTCTCAATATCTGCTATTATTGTAAATTTCATCAAGAAAACAGAAGTATGGATACATTAGTAATCATTGTTAATTCATTTTATATTAATTTATATGTGCAATTATATTTATTTTCTATAATAACAGATACAATCATAAATGTGAATTAGAATACTCAATCAACATGGACTTTCTTATAGGATATTTATTTGTAATTTTTGGCTAAATTTCTGTAATTTTTGAATGTTTTTATGCATTTCTCTAAGCCAACTAATGATTAAAATTAATATTTGTTAACAGTAGGGATAATATTGCTTCATTTTCAAATGTTGAAGGAAGAGAATGAAAAGTTTAGAATATTATACAGTCTTGCACAAATAGTTGAGTGACAAAAATGACTTTTAATCTTTGTATATTTTCTGTTATTTTATTCAAGATAGTGGGGCTAAGTGAAGCTTAACCATGTTAATTGTCTTTTCTTTTCTTGACTCATTATTGTAGTCATGGAGAAAAATAAAGTCACGGTGACAATTCATCTTTTTACGCTTGTCCATGTTTTTATTAGTCAACTCAAATATTTATGCTATGAAGAAAATGGCATTGTCAGGGATATTTCTTGGTCTGAAAAAGTGAGAATTGCCTAGTCTTTTTTTTTTTTTCCCAAACATCTTGCTGATTATTAATAGGACAAAAAAAGAAAAAGAATCTCATCAGTTTTTTATTTCCAAGTGATCAACTCAGCTTATAAATCCATAACACGAAGAAAGTGACGCAATAGTCAAAATAGAGTCTTTGTTTAAGGTATTTGAGACTTTTCTCATGTTTGTTTAAGAAAAATTATTATGTTGCTATATTTGTTAAAAAAATATCTCAACATTTCAAATCCTCTTATTAATTAAAGGAAGATAATTTGTTACCTTATTATTTTTGCAAATGCCTTCTCTAGTTAAAGGGTGAAAGTGGAAGATTATTTCATCTTTTTTTTTTTTTTGCCCATTGTTCATCTTGATGTTTGATACCTTATTTTTGTTTTTATAAAACACTTTATAGATAGGATTAGGGTAGTATATATTTGGCTAAAGTATACATTTAATCTTTTAATTTTACACAACATTTCGTTTTAGTTTCTTAATTTTATAAAGTATTTTTTTAGTCATTTAATCCTAATATTGTTAGTTTTATCTCAACAAATTTTTATGTTGAACTTGAAAATATTGACAAAATATTATTAAATATTGACATATTAAGTTTAATTTTTTAAAAAATAAAAATAATTGGCAAAAAAGATAATCATTTAAAAGTAACAATGTCAAGGTTACAAGACTAAAAAGATACTTTACAAAATTAAAGGACTATTGAAACATTATATAAAATTAGAGGACTAAAAGCATATTTTAGCCAATTCTTAATTTATGTTTATGATTGTATTGTTTTATTGTTATTAGAGAAAATAAATATTATTTTACGTACATGTATATTAATATTATTGTTGAAAATGATTATTGATGCATCTATATTATTGTTTATTTCAAAATTTTAGAAGTTCAACAAGTTCAGGGCATGTGCTTTATGGTTCAAAAAATATTTACAAATATACAAATATTTTCATATTACTTTATAACAAAGTCCTCATATTAGCAGCAGTATTCGCACTTATATTCTTATGGAATAACTCCTCATTAGTTCGATCACCATTGTTAACGTCGATATGGCCATTTTGTCGATAACAATTAAAATAGTTGAAATTGTGAAAATAAGTCATATATGTATCATCACTCTTATTATATAATAATAATAATAATAATAATAATAATAATAATAATAATAATAATTTGTGAAAATAAGTCATATATGTATCATCACTCTTAACTTTGACTTTGAGGTTGTTTCTTTTGAGGAGCCTCCTTGTGATTTACAAAATTTGCTGTACAGTGACAGTATGGTGTTACCTACCCAAGGAAAGTTTGATGATTGATTGATACGAGCAATTGCCCAATTTTCATCAAATAATAATAATAATAATAATAATAATAATAATAATAATAATAATAATAATAATTTATAACTGTTATCAAATATAAACATCAAGTGAGTGTGGTATAGATGATAGTAGTCTTGGCCCTTTAATCATCATTCCAGAGTTTGATTGGCTGTGGAGTACCTTAGGAAACCAAAAAAATTATAATAATAAATGGAAGAAATTTATTGATATTTTTCTATAATTAACTTTTGTTAATATTCAGAGATAATAACTAACAATTATTTGAGCAGAGTAATGACCAATAACATAATAAATTAAAAATAAATAAACAATTTTCTTAGGTTATATATAATAGTTAATCAATTGCCAAACAATCATGGAAATTAAAATTGGCTTTGGTTTTCAGAGGTTAAATAATCTATATATAAAAATAATTTGATCAACGTATAATTGAAGGCCAACATGTTTTTCCTTGAAATTTTATGTTATACCCACAAACCATCATGCCCTTTTCCCTGTCATCTGTCTTGGTCATTCTTCAATTTTTTTAAATAAAAAAGAAGAGAAAAAAGACTCTTTGTTATCAAGAAGATTCAATGAACTTTTTAATTCAGTACATATATAAAGTAAAAATACAAGTGAATTTGAGAGCATTTTTTCTTGTGTAATTAAAAATGATACATTGTTGTGTCCATGGATCCTACTGATTGCACTTGTTTAAAGTCTTAACTTAATTCCTTGAAGGTTCCCAACACTTTAGGTTGCATGAGACACATGTTACTATTATAAAAGGTTGTAGTGCCAACAATGATTGGTCTGCTTGATAAGCATTTGACTCATAACCTATAAAGTTATGGGATCAAATCCTGTTGTCCATGTGAAGATCTTGTTAGTAGGTGATTTGTCAGTATATCTATAAGTGCGTTTTGAGCCTAGAGGTATACTAGGCGCTAGTGAGCCACTAGGTACCAACTCATCCAAACTTTCATTCATAAAAAAAAGTAATACAAGGTGATAATAAAGTTTTGAAATTAAAAAATACAAAAAAGAAAGTTGAAAAAGAGACCAAGAAAAAGCAACAACCTGCCCACGCGCATAAGAAAATTTTGATCCCCAATTAATTAATTAAAGAGGTTAAATCAAGAAGCAGCTTAGGATGCTTCGTGGAAGGCTCATATTGTGATTCAATTATTGTTCTCGTTTTTTGTTTTTTTGGGCCAAGGGAAATTCATCAAGCCACCAAAGTTACAGTGTAAGAAAAATGAACAAAAAACTAGCAAATTTTGGGATGATGGATTTGAAAAATGAAAATCAAACCTAAACAAGGCACAATCCCTTCAACAAATACTTAACTACTCCAATAATGCTAGCTAGGTAACAAGATTCAGAAGGACATTAATATGTAACCAGGTTTCTCGAATTTTACATTAATTTGTAACCCACCTTCTCTATTTTTTAACAAAGCAATATTAAAAATTAATTAGTTAGATCATATGTTTGAAAGTTCTATGTGTTAAAGGACATTTGTGTGCTTTAACTATTTCTACAAAAGCATATCATACACTAGACTTTTTTTTGGTGTCATATTAAACTTAAATAATTGAAAAACAGTGCAATATTATCGCTATCATTAATAAATATTAACTTTGACCAATGGTTGTCCTAAGAAATTAAAAATTCAATCATATAAGTGAGTCATTTAATGGACATTATGTGGGCAGTTCAAATTTTACCAATGTCTATTATCATGCCACTGTACTAATGTCATGGATATTTTTTCCTTTGGTTACATTGCAATGAGTTGTAACAGGAGAAGGCCATTTCTCGGAGTTTTGTTGGCTTTAACATCCGCACTATTATTGGAAACTTCAATGAAAAAAATAGTATTATAGAAACATTAGTAATCATTTTTTATTTATTTTTTGGCTAAAATATACATTTAATCCTTTAACTTTATATAACACTTCATTTTAGTCTTTTAACTTTATAAAATGTCATTTTAGCTGTTTAGCCCTAATATTGTTAGTTTTATCCAAACAAATTCTTACATTAAAATTTCAAATATTGACAAAACATTCTCAAATGTTTACATATTAAGTTTAATTTTTACAAAATAACAATGATTGACACAAAAATTAATCATTTGAAACTAATGATGTTAGGATTAAAGGACTAAAATTATTTTATAGAGTTAAAGGACCAAATTGAAATCTTGTATAAAATTAGGACTAAAAGTATACTTTAGCCTTGTTTTTTTATTAATTTATATGTGCAATCATAAATGTGAATTAGAGTAATTAATCAATATTGATTCTCTTATAGGATATTTACTTGTTATTTTTGGATTATTTTCTCTAATTTTTGATGTTTTCTATGTAATTTTCTTAGTCAACTAATGATTAAAGTTAATATTTTTGTTAATGGTTGAGGCAACATTGCTTCGCTTTCAAAGTACCTATACAAGAACATTGTTGTTGGGCAATCTGTATGTATCTATTTGAATTTAGAGGCATACATTGGCCCTAATAAACTCCCACAATCCAACTCACCTAAGCTGTTTTGAATAAAAAAAATTAGATAACGTCATAATGGTTATCATATTTTTCTATGCATATGCATAATTTCAAAGTCTAAGTCAATCAACATGCATAGAGAAAATGGCACAGTAATAGAAGTCGAGGAATAAAAATAATGTGTGTCGTGTATATTTAGGTCATTTTATTTTGAAAATTAAGGTTGCGTAAAGAAAACAGCACAATATAGAAGTCTTGACTCTTTTTAGTCGGTGTCCATATTTTTCTTTGGTCAAACTTGCTCAAGTACTCATATCTTGGAAAAATAACACAATAATGAGGATTTTATTTTTGGCTATGCAGACTGTATTAGAAATTGAATAGTGGGTGTCCATCACAGCATACTGAACTAAGATTTGAATCCCTACTAAAAAATGTGTCTACATTTAGCTGCATGACCATACCTTGAATAGAATTCCCTCTAATAGAATGATACTTTATAAGTAATAAAAAACATTTAATAGTGATTGTATATTATTTTTGTCAAGTAAAAATATTTAAAACACAATTTTATAAATGGAGTAAAGTAAGTGTTATGTAAAAAATAACTATCATTAAAATAATAATAATAATAAAATTTCCAATTCCCGTGAATGTGTGCATGTATTTAATAGTGCAAAGTGCAAACAATTTATTCTTTTCTTATCATCGATCTAAGCTATCCTAATGTAAAATATATTAATTACTGGAAAAGAAAGGAAAAAAAAAGAAAAAGAAAAGAAAAGGAGACAACGAATTTCTTGATATTGGCTATTGGGCCTTCACATATTTCTACTTGTGTCTATAATTTTTCAAGTCAAGCAGACGTCAATCAACATGTTGAGTGGAAAAAATTATTAACCAATTCAAGCAAGATATATTTTTCCCGCTTTCTTGTCACAGAATTTTTTTTAAAATTATTGATAATTTATAGTTAAAATTAATTGGCTAGATCATATGTTTGAAAGTTTTATGGGTTTGGCCCAAAAAAGATTTATGGACTAGACTTTTTCTGTGTTATATTAAACTTAAATAATTGAAAATAGTGCAATGTTATTTCTACTGTTAACAAATATTAATTTTAACTGTTAATTGTTTCAGAAATTAAAAATACAATCATATAAATTAGTTCTTTAATGAAAATTATATGGACAGTCAAATTTTATTATTGACTATTATCGTGCCACTATATTAATGTCATGGATATTTTTTCCTTTGGTCACATCATCAATGAGTTGTAAAATGACGGGCAATTTCTCGTCATTGAGTTTTGTAGGCTTGACATTTGTTATTATTGTAAACTTTCTTGAAAAAATGGTAGTATAGATGTATTTGTTATCATTTTTAATTTATTTTTATTAATTTAATATATGTGCAACCATATATATTTTGTCTAATAATAAAATATAATCATAAATGTGAGTTAGAGTAGTTAATCAATATTGATTCTCTTATAGATATTTATTTGAAAAGCCAAGATGCACTTTAATTATTATATATTTTCCATGTCATTTTATTCAAAACAGTGGGAAGATTATTATATTTTTGTTTGACACCTTATTTTTGATTTTGTAAAATTTCTCACAAGTAAAAACCATTGCTAGCAATTTCTTTTTAGTGGTATTATAGTTAAGCTAAGCACCATCACATGTTCAATTAGCATAATAGATAGGATGCAACATTTTCTCTTTCTTTTGCCCAATCATTGTACCAATTGCATAGTCACTATACATTGCTAAAAAATAGGGTATATATAACGCCTTATATTCAACGGTTATAAGAAAAAATGTTGAATAAAAAAAGGCGAGATTCTAAAAAGCTAATATTTAGTAGTTAAAAATATAACTGTTGAATAAATTTATATATATTCAACAGTTAAATAAAAAAATTGTTGAGTAAGTTCCTCAAAAAAGTGCTTGATGACATCACTCTATTATTCAACGGTTCACTAAAAGCAACTGTTGAATAAAGCATCAGAATATTCAACAGTTAAAATAAACAACCATTGAGTAAATGATTCAGAAACTACCTTATGACGTTATCTAATTATTCAACGGTTCCTTAATCAGAACCGTTGAATAAACATTTAGAATATTTAACAGTTTCTGTTAAGGAACCATTGAATAAAAATTTATTCAACGGTTTTATAACAGAACCGTTGAATAATATCATTTAAATTGACTTTTCATCTTGCAAAGTTGTTACATAGAACCGTTGAATAATATCATTTAAATTGACTTTTCATCTTGCAAAGTTGTTACTCTTCAGATACTAAAAACTTCATTTCTCTTTACAAAACCAAATACCCACTATTGAATCTCCTTCCCCAAGCACCGAGTCCACATTTCTGACCAAACCCTTCCATATTCTGCCAATAGAATGCCGTCGCTTGACTTCATTGCCATTTTCGTCTTCCACTGTGTGGTATGCAGACACGTAAGTACTCTATTATGTTTCACTCCTCTTCTTCTTCCTCTTCCTCTCTCTCTTCCTAATTTCATCTTCCTCTTCCATTCTAGTTACTGGGTTCATGGTTCATCTCCATTCAACCGTGGTTCCTTACGTTCGTGGGTTACATCGACAAATGAAAAAAAGGTTATTTTTTTTAAGAAATTGTATAAAATTTGAGTATTTTATTTGAACATAGATTGAGTTGGTTATGATTATTTAAAGTGGGGATGATTTCATATATAATGTGCTTGAATTTTGGTTGAACAAAAATTCTCTGTGACTGCTATCAATTGTTAAATGTGATTAATTGAGTGATTTTTAATATGAATTTGTTGTTATTTTAATGTTCAATTTTTTAAAAGAGGGCAGTAAGCCTAGGAAATGCTTAGTTTTATGCCATTATGCTGTTGATTTTTTTTAAAAATTTTAGTCTTGCAAATATGACCATTGTTAAAGTTGTTTTATGGTTAGAGGGAGTTTAATTATATTTCTGTCTTGTTTCTTGAATTAGTTTAAAATTTTTTAGGTTAAAATAGTGTAAAGAAAAGGCATAACACCTGGGGAATACTCATTTGAAATTGTTATGTTGCTAATTTTTTTTTAATTTTAATTTCTTAAGACCTATGCCGAGATAAGAGAAGGGTGCTGCTCCCTTTCCCTGCGGACATGTATACTGATCCACAGTCTTTTGACTAAGTCAACAATGAGGTGTTGGATTATTTATTCAACCATGTAGAGGATACCATTACCCTATGTAACTTATATATGAGGTATATTTCTGAAACCTTTCATTAAATGTTTAGCTATACACACACACACACACACACACACTTTAATCATATATTGTTCTATTTATTTTGACATTTAAGGAACCTCTACACTACCATACTTGCTGGAAGAGATATAGCACTGAGGATTATATTTGTTAGTCCTCATATGGTCTCTCTTTATGGCCACAACATAATGAGTCCTAAGCAAGGACTGGAAATATCTCAGAAGCTTTCAAAGTACTTTCAGCAATGTGGTGCCGATAAGAACACAATATTCATAGCACCATATTGTGAAGGGTAAATTCCTTTACGATACTTCACTTTAATTTATTCAAAATTTAATTATTTATATGATACTTTCTAATTGTAATTTTTGTCATAGGGGACACTGGATGTTACTTGTGATCAATCCAACTTTAGGGAGGGTATGGTACCTTGACCCTATTCGGAGTGGCAATCCCTCTAACAGACGGCATATTGTGGAAATGATTAATCAGTAAGTTGATTAATTTGTTTGCATATATGTATGTAATTTGTTCTTTTTATATGAATATTTCTCATGTTAAGTTTTTTATTTCACATTAGGGCTATTGTCATGTACCACACTGATGTTGATCAACAATTTCGATAACTAGTAAAGGGCAGCGGTCGATTTGATACAACAGCATCATGGACAGTTGTTAAGGTATATGTATTTATCATTAATTATGTTTAAAATGTCACTGTATAGGTCATGTCATATTATTAATTAACTATTCAGTTCTTTTATCCATTGTATGATTGTAGTGCCCAGAGCAAGCAAACAAAGTCAGGCATTATGGGTACGCTGTCATGAAATTCATGAAAGACATAATCCAACATGTTCTAACCAGAATTCTTCTGAATGATGTAATATATATTGTCTTCCTATTCATTAATATTTTATTAGTTTATCAATAAACATGATTGTAATTTGTTATTGTTACATATAGTACTATGAGGACACATACTGTGACACTTATACTCATGCTTAAATGGAAGAAGTCATTGAAGAGTTAGCACATGGTATTTTTGAAGCATGGTTTACTTTCAATAGCCAACAGCAGTGATAGTTAGGAAACTTAGGCAAATTTTGGGATTTGGAGCTTTATGTTTTAGCCACTAATTGCTTTAATTTAAGCATTTCAAGTTGTATAAAAGTTTTTTTATAGGAATTCATTATACATTTATTTGTATATACATAACTATTATTGGTTGGAATTTGTTTCTAGGTGCTAGAATATTGTTTTGTAATTTACAATGCAGGGGAGTTACTGGAAATGCAATCTGGCCAATGGAAAAAATTGGGTCATAATATTCAATGATTATGAGACAAAACTATTGAATATGATGACCAATAATACAGTAAACACTATTCAGGGTTGCATCATAGAACCGCTGAATGATTATATATATTCAATGGTTATTAGTGAATAACTGTTGAATAATAGAAAAATATTCAGCAGTTTTCAGTCCAAAACTGTTGAATAATATCTCTCACAATTTCTCATTTTCAAATTCCAAAAATTTATGCAATGGTTTTGGAATAAAAAATGTTGAATAAATGGACAATATTTAACAGTTAAAAATCATTGAATAAATGGTAATAGAATATTCAGTGCTAGCTTACTCAACAGTTCATAATTGTTAAATAGTAAGGAAAATAACTATTTTATATTTCCTTTTTTGTAATAGTGCTAGCATCACACATGATAATAAAAGGTAGACTCTAATCCAAAGCCACAAAATTGGTATAGAGACAAGCCTCTTTTTTAGCTCTTCAAAGGCTTTTAGGCACTCTTTATCAAACTTGAATTCAACATCCTTCTCAAGTAAGTTGTCTAAGGCTTAGCTATTTTGAGAAATCTTTAATGAACCAGTGACAGAATCTCACATGTCTAAGAAAACTTCTAATTCCCTTGACATTGGATAGTGGTGGTAGTTGCTCAATCACCGATATTTAAGGTTTATCAACTTTCAAGACCCTTCTTTGACGCCCAATGTCCAAGAACAATGCCTTCTTGTACTATAAAGTGGTATTTCTCACAGTTCAAGATTAGGTTGGTCTCCTTACTATTAGAATAGGTTGGCAACCAAGAGAGGGTGAATTGGGTAACACTTAAAAACTTTTAAAAACTTAAAAGAGTGAAAGGCTTAACTATAAAGAAAGAAGATGAGACACACAAGATTTATATTGGTTTAGCCCTAAACTTGGCCTACTTTTAGTCCTCAAAATCACACTTGAGATTTTCAACTAAGTCCATAAGCTTTAATAAATGCCTACTACCACCGTACAACTCTCAAGACTTAACTTGTCTTGAATCAACCAACAAACCTTGCTATAATCTAACAAGTTGTTACAAACACTTGAAAAATACCTTTTCAAGATTTCTGGAGAATGAAAATAAACTTTCACAAAAAATTCTCTTAAAGAGTAGATGAAAATATAATTGAAAGCTTATAAACTTATGAGAGCTTTTTTATAATTCTTTTCAAGAATAATGAATGAATGCAAGATGTTAAAGCACAATTTGAAAGATTTTCAAATGCTTAAATAATGATAAGTTAGCTTAATGATCATTAGTTCTTGTTCATACTTGAAATGTGTCACATATATAGTTTTAGTAGTTGATAGACCATTGAAATAGTATTTCTATTTGTTGGTGCAATTTCTTGTGAGTGACTGGCTGAATCACACGTGAAATTACACTTGGCCTGTTCCAGATATGTATATATGACAAATCATGTGTGAACTACATGAGCTCTCACACGTGGTTTTACACTTGTAAATATGCATTCATTTTTGTTTGCTAAATCTTGCGAGTGAACATTTAGCTCTCACGTGTGGTTTAGCATTAATAAATATGCATTCAGTTCTGTGTGCTAAATCTTGTGAGTGAACCTTTAGCTCTCATGTGTAGTTTAGCATCTATGAATATGCATTCAATTCTCTGTGCTAAATCTTACGAGTGAGTCTTCAACTCTCACACATGAAATTGCTTACACAAAGAGAAGCTCAGATTTGAGTGACAAAACTCACGTGGAAGCAGAAGGCTAACACGTGTGAAACAACCATTTCCAGACTCAGTCCATTCAGGAGGACAAATGATAGGGAATTAGTTGCTTACCCTCAAAATTAAACTATAGCTAACCCTAATGCAATATAGGGCCAACCTTATGTCATCTTCCATGGAATGGTTTCAAGTCTAACAAAAGGTTACCTAATGCAATAAGTCACCCAAAGAGTTGGAATTTAGTTACCTGAATATCTAAAATAGTTACCTAATATGTAAGTAATTAAAATGCTAATTACAGTGAGTGGAATGAACCTTCCTTTTCACAAGAGTGGAACCCTAGAGATTAGTTAATTTTAGACTCAGTATCTTTCCATAATTAGGCTAAGTTTAGCTTTCCTTTCCTCTTGACTAAAGCTGTCATGACTTAAGAAAATTATCCTAAGTCAATTAACCTAATTAGCTAACTTCCCTAGGTCTTAAATTAAAGTCCCTAATTCAATTAACCAATTGGTGCAGAAATTAGCTAAGTGATTCATTCAAACCTCTCCCTTAAATGCCACAGCCAAGACAAGGAATCAAGTAACCACAAGATTATGTCAAGCTACGCAACAACTCAAGTATTAACATCACAAGATTATGCAACATTAACACATGTAATTCACTAATTGAAAAACACAAGATTATGTGCCAAACAACGAGTGGCCAAATTTAGTCATGGCTATCCAGGGAAGAAATTAAATGAAACAATCCTCTCTCTTTACATCAACATCAAATTCAAATTAGAATTTACAAGCTAAGATGATTAAACCCTAGATTAAGGAATATAACCATCTAGTAAAAAGATAAGAGGATAGTAAACAAAAGAAATTATCTAATTTGAAGCTCAAGACTCATCCTCCATCTTTATCTTTCTAGGATTCCACCTAAGAAATTAGTTAATCTTCATCATATTCAAGAACCCTAGTAATTACTTGTGAAGGCCGAACTCCATAGCTCTTGAATGATGGAAATGAGCTTCAATCGTTGTGAAAGGGGGAGGGTTAGGATGATATTGAAGAGAGGAGAAGAATGTTTAGTTTTGTGGAGGTTTAGTGGCTGAAAATGGAAGATATAGTGCTGGAAAATGAAGAACACAAGAGAGAAAATGAAGAACACTATGAACAAGTGAGAGAAAAGGAAGGAGATGAAATGAGATGAGTGTTGGATCTAATTTTTGGTGAGAATGGACATGCTCCTCTTGCTTCCTATCAGCTGAATGCTGATTAAAAAATAGGAAAAGGAAATAAAAAGGAAATGGGAGCCTTGTCACACTTGTAAGGTGGCATTTTCCTATTGGCTTGTAGATGATTCCAATGTGTGTACAATTAATCCTATGTGTCATCCACAATTTTAGCTGATCTAAACCACCAAATAGGAGCCCTTACATGTCCAAACCATCAGCCTTTTATCCCATGGACTTTTGACTTCATATGCCTAATTGATGCAGAAGTCACATGCCACCTATGTCACATAAATCACATAATTCAATTAAATAACATGTGACATAATAAAATATAATTAAATTACAGAATTAAATTAATAATTATAAGTGAGAATTTATTAAAATAACCAAGTTTTAGGTTGCACAAAATTATATAAAAAGTTTCACATAAAGGCAAACTGAAAACTAGGCCAAACTATGACACTGAATAAAGTGTTGACTTTTTATTTAATTACTCCCAAACTAAAATAAATTTTAAAAATATAATTTCACCACTCATCAACTGGACATAAAATTTACTTTGTCAATTTTTCTTGTACATTTTCTCAAAAATTCATTTTTGGACCAAAATACCTATAGTACACTAAACCTAGACACTTAGGCAATTTTCTAAATCTAATGTAATGAGTGCACTTTGAGGTTATAAAATATTAATAAAAGGGTCCTAATTGACAAATAAAAGTGTATAACAAATATGTTTTGTAATGCCCTCACTGACATTACCATACGCTCCACTACAAAATTTCTAATCACTTCAAAATAATTTAAGTTGAAAGAATTGAAAACATTGGGATCCTAATAAAAGATTTTCAGAAATATCATTTGATAACTCATTCGAGTTATAAAACCCTAACACACAAATACATACACAGCAAAGCAACAAGTATTCAGGTACTGAATACTAAAAGAGACATATGCATACAAGAAAGAAAGTGTAATTTTACACCGTGTGCTACTGCTCATGACACATACGCCGTGACATGTGGCACAGAGGCCACAATCGCTTGCTTTGTGCCATGCACTGCGGCGCACACACCTAAATTTGCTGTCAAATGATAGTTTTTGATATGAAATTCAGATGTGTGCCATTTTTACATATGATGTCCGATCAGAATTGTTCAAGAGTCCACATAAAGTTTATTTCAAAATCTAACTAATGACACTAGTTTCATCTCAATCCGATATTTCTATCAAAAATTAGATACTAAAGTGCAATTTGACCATTTTTTGACAAAATTTTATCACTTAAGTGTCTTAATTCGAAACCAATTATCATTAGCCACCTCTTTGGGCCTTAACCACGTCCAAATGGATGATACACATTTGATTGACCACACACATACACAATATATCACACATACACATATTTGGCCTATAAACCGCCCATTTTACACTTTAGGCCAAAATCACTTTTTTACTTATTTACTCTTATACATGGCCAAATCATTATCCATCCATTTCACATATCATATATTCACACACATATAACTTCTTCTACTAGCCCATCCAATCATTTCATTGTTCACACGTATACAAGGACTAGGGAGCTCAAAATCACAAAAAAAACAACATTCACCACAACACGCACATGTTTAAATCCTATGGCAACTTATACATATTTATAATTGATAACAACAATTTCATTACACCAAGTTCTTACAAAGGCTTAGCGAGCAATCTCAACTCAGCCAATGTCTTTCCCTTTTGAACCACTAGCACTAGAGCCTGAAAAATATAAATAACTATGGGTGAGATAAAAATCTTAGTAAACAAATGTAGTTCATTAAATGTCTATTACCACAAATAACCATGCCAAAGTAACAAAAACTAAGGTAATATCATGTATATATCAAAATATGAAATGATTCATCTTTTCAAGCAATTCCACACAAATACATACTAGTATGATCATCTAGCTACCGAACCTCCAATACTCCCCGATATGAAACCATAGGCTTTCCTGGATCAACCACTTATTGACCTGAGTACACTTTTAATGGTAGAAAAACCCGGCCAAAGATAATCTAACTTACCTATGGACTATGGTTTTCCCTCTTCACACACTTGTGATAGAGGCATCGTTTACTCTGAACCGCACCCTAACGGGTACTAGAGAGTTGCCAGACTGCCCGGATATCCCATGGTAACAGTCCCATAATATGCTATACTAGATTACTTATGGGAACAACTCGTATAATGTTGCACCGGATGTCCCATAGTGCTAGCCCGACCATATGGATTTTTCACTCACATATCTCCACACACACACATCCCTACATATCTTGGGTGAACTCTTACCCCCTATGATCATGCTCTTTCACAATTTTCACTACATATATACTTCTAAATCATATATGTAAATATCCATTGAAATTAATAACTTTTTAAATTCATTTCACAATCTAAAGTTCATACTAAAACCATTACAATAACAATCATGCATAAAACTCATAAATTCACAATTTATCATTTAGTATTCACTTCTACATAGTTATAATAGCTAATAAACACAATAAACTATATAATTACCTCAACCTTTTTGTTTACTAGAAAGGGTTACCCATATAACTTCAAGCCTATTCAAGCTCCTTTCTTGTAATTCTTGCATCACGCACTAGAATCTACACAGAATTGGCAACCAAAAGTCAATTTTCTACTATTGACAAAAGTGCCAATTGTCACATTCAAGTGCTTAATTGCTATATCTACACAATTTACACTCAATTACATGCATTACCACTGATTACTTCTCATTTCAAGCTTTAACATTTTCTAGCAAATTTCTCTCACTACTCTCTCTCTAGATTAAGGAAATTCTTGCCTACATCTTCAAAGCTTTATTGTTTCAACTCTAACAAGTCATAAAGCACTAGTTTAGTTCTGAAGAACCTTTCTATTACTAAAGGGTAAGAAATCAACTCCTTAAAACTCTCGAATTCAATTTCTCACTAGTTAAAACTAAGAGAAAATACGGTATATTTAGAGTTTAAGGAACTACGTGACTTACCAGATAAGTAACAGGTCGGAAACACTGTCCTTGCTCCTGATTATGCTTGCCCTAGCAGAGCCTTTTCTCTTCTCCATGTTTGAGCTCTTCTCTCATGTTCTCCCTTCTATTTCCACAAGTTGGACACATCCTTATTAATCTGATTTTTGCTCCATGCACCGCGGCGCATATATCCCCAACCGCGACATGTGGCACAGTGAGGGGAATCCTTACTATACTCACACACTCTACTTTAGGACTCCACTCTTCTACTCATATCTGTTCATATAACATCCCAATGAGTCAACATAACACTTCACCACTCAGAACCTTAATCCCACATTAAATTACCAATTCATTCACTAATTAGTCATTAATACTGGATTAGAAATTCAAAATGTTACATGTTCTATCAATAAATCATGTGTGGATCACATCTTGACTCACACATGAAATAGCAGTCAGTAATGCATAAACTAGTCTGAGTTCATTTTCACGTGTGGAAATACAATGTACTCAAGCAACAATATCCATGATTAAGAGATATGACTTTGTGAATCACAGATCATACATTTGAAAAAGGTGAACTCAGCTTGAGATAACTTAAGACTCAATATAGCAAAATGTGATTATGTAACAAGTGACAAATCACATGTGGCTACCTTCAGATCTCATGCGTGAAACAGCACCTTGACACAATACAATGAAGCATAGTTGCTAAAACTTACATGGACAAGAATCCCTCTCATGCACGATTTTGCATATAGAAGCAATGCTTAAGACATCACATAATACAAGTGATAAATCATGTGTGAATCACTTTGTGACTCTTGCGTGACTCATTAGTGAATGTACCTAACCTATAGATTCTCATGAGTGACTAGTAGAATCACTCATGATTCTGCAGCTCACACTGCAATCAGCCACAATGAATTTTAACACGCTGAAAAGATATTACTTGCAAGCTTGAACATACTTAGATGAGTCTTAATGCATATGAATGAGACATATGATGCATTCATTTTAGTGATTATGAAAAGTGATCAAGCTCTCAAAGTTTTCACGTTAAATCTAAGAGAAATTAAATAAATTATCCTAAAGGACTTCATCTTCTCTTAATTCTTCATGCTCTTGAAGTTTTGTCTTTATTCATGATTCTTTCTATCTGCACACATAACAAATACCTCTTCTCTTAGTTTTCTAGTCATCAAAACATATGATCCAACACTCACATGTTTGCAAAACTACTTCTAAATTATCTAAGCAAACATCAAATGATGACCTAAAAACTGAAAAGTCATTCGTGAAGACCTCAATGGTCTCCTTAATCATATTGAAGAAAATGAACATTATATAGCATTGAAATATTATTGGAGCATTGTACAAACCAAAGGGCATGCGCTTGAATGCAAAAGTTCCATATAGGCAAGTGAAAATGGTATTTTTTTTATCTTATGGTGTAATAACAATCTGATTATAACCAAAATACTCATATAAGAAATAAAAGAACTCTTGCCAGCCAATTTGTCTAACATCTTATCAATAAGGGTAGAGGAAAATGGTCTTTCCTAGTACTTGTATTTAACTTTCAATCATCCATGCAAACCCTCTAACCACTTACAATACGGGTAGGGATTAACTCATTATAGGTGTTAGCCACTGCAGTCATACTGCACTTTTTAAGGATGCATTAGACTGGGCTTACCTAAGAACTATCAGAAA
The DNA here is from genome assembly GCF_029017545.1 of Prosopis cineraria. Classification (NCBI taxonomy): domain Eukaryota; kingdom Viridiplantae; phylum Streptophyta; class Magnoliopsida; order Fabales; family Fabaceae; genus Prosopis; species Prosopis cineraria. The sequence continues at coordinate 9,233 of NW_026555958.1, read as the reverse complement.
TGGGATATACAATCCAAGCAGAAAGACACTTCAAGATTTCCTTCTTCACCACTTCCTTCATAATCAAACTCAATCGCCTTTAATGCTTAACAAGGTCTTATGGTCATCTTCTAAGAAAATCTTGTGTGTACAAATAGAAGGACTTATACCCTTAATATCAATTTAGTCTAACTAATGGCTCTTTTATGCTCTCTTAAGACCCTAGGTAATTTCTCTTCTTGCAAATTAGTTAGGATAGATGACATAATACCTAACAAAGTATTTTCACTCCTAAGGTCGACATACTTGAGATGTGGTGATAATGGTTTTAATTCAAGAACAAGAGGCTCCTCTATGTAGAGATGGTAGAGCATCAAATACATCTAGAGGCTCAATTAGACTAAATAGCTTGGGTAGAAAAGAGTCCACACCAAATATCCCCACATAGTCTTCTTTATCCAAGCCTTCAATGCTTTCCTCTCTAAGTAGTAAATTTTCTAAAGGGTCCTCACTCATAATACCATTAACATCCTCTTGTACAACCTCATCAAGAACTCTTATGTAACAGCATAGAGGAGGCTTATTTAGAAACTTCATCACTTTGCTCATGTTAAATACCACCTGTTCTTCATTTAACCTCAAAGTAATTTCACCTTTTTCATCATCAATGATGATTAATGCAGTAGATAGAAATGGTCTTCCCAAAATAATGGGAATTTCCTAAAATAATGCAATCAACATCGTAATCTAGGACAATGAAGTCTGTTAGAAAGATAAATTGATCTACCTTTACCAAGACATCTTCAATGATCCTTCTTAAGCATGAAATGCTTCGGTCAGCTAAAAGGAGTGTCACTGTGGTTGGTCTTGCTTCTTTTAGGCCCAACTATTTGGATATGGCTAAGGGCATGAGATTGACACTTGTGCCTAAATCACATGAACCCTTGCCATTAAAATTATTCCTAATGTTGAACAGGATGTAGAAATTGCTCGAATCTTTCAGCTTGGGTGAAAGCTTCCTTTATATGATTGCATTACAATCTTCAGTCAATAGTATAGTTTCAAATTCACTAAACTGGCTCTTCTTAGATAATACATCCTTTAAGAACTTGGTGTATTTAGGAATTTGCTTGATAGCCTTAGCAAAACGGATATTAATATGCAACTGCTTGAACATGATTAATTTTTTTTTAATTGAGCATCCTCCTCTTTTGCCTTGAATCTCTAAGGAAATGAAAGTAGTGGTGTTGTAGTAGAAAAGGCAATTGACTTCCTCTTCTTTCTTCTTTCTTTAATTCAACCTCCACATGTTCTTTTCCTTCTTCATTATGAGGAGCTGAACTCTATCTTCCCCATCTTTCTTCTCATCCCTCTTTCTTTTCTTGTTGTCATCTTTTTCACAAACTATCTCTTAATCCAATCTCCTCCTCATCATCAAGAGTAGTCTCATTATGACTGATTACTCTTAGGTCCATTAAATATGGTAGAGTCTCACAACTTCTCAACTTTATAGCATTACACTCTTCTTTACCTTCCCTCTTTGGGTTAGGAATAGTATCACTTGGTAAGCCCTCTCTATTCAAGGTATTTGATTGTGAAGTAACTTGGCCTATTTGTACCTCTAGGGCCTTAATAGCTATATCATGCAAGGCTAGAGTACCTTATTCTTAGCTCAATCTACCTCTTGATTCTTTAATATTTGGGCTACATTTGCTCTATTCTAGAATCACCTTTTTTCAATTTTTATGATGCTTAAACTCAAGAGGAATAATAGGTTTAACTCTAGGTGAGGAAGCTAGATTTAGACTTAGCCCTTAATTTCATGACAAGTTTGGGTAATTTCTCCACCCTAGATTATAAGTCTTTGAATAAGAATTGTGTTGAGGAGGTCTTCATGTGTTATTCATGCAGCTCACTATTTCAAGAGTATAGGGATAATAATAAAAAACACGCCCCTCACTATAGTTCTCACAAGCCTGAGATAAAGCTTCTAGTCCATTTACTCCTAACGAACTTCCTTTTTTCATTTGAAGCTCTAGACTATCAAACCTTCTATTAATTGCCTTTAATTGAGATGAAAGCTCCTTAGAAGAGCTAGATTCTTGCGAACCTCTTCAACCATGTCTCTTTTTATGTGACTACTGCTTGGTGCTAGAGGCAATGTCTTCATACAAGTTGTATGACTTATTTACCTTCTCTTGCTAATCCCACCATTAGAAGCATCATTCAACATTGTCACTATGGCATCATCCAACTTATTCCAGAAAGCTTTCATAAGGACATATTTCTTTTGCTTGTCGTTCGGACAGCTCCTCACCCAATCCTTAAATCTCTCCCAAGCTTTATAAAAAAGCTCTCCCAATTGTTGTTCAAAATTGAAAAGTTCACCTCTCAAAATTTCTCTTCTACCTCTTGGAATGAACCTTACCTTAGACCTAGCTACTAAATCATCCCATGTTTCAATTGAGTGCTCTGGAAGAGAACTTAACCATAATCTTAATGCATCCTTAGAAACACCATTTTGCTTGAAATTCTCACACACTTTCATGAATTTGGCTAGATGATCATTGGGATCCTTATCGATATTACCCCCAAACTTGAATCTCCAAGAGCCACATGCTAGAATGATAAGATTATGCCTCCTGGCCAAGAAAATCATCTAGAGTGTAGACATCATTCTCATTTTGATCATCTCCTTCTATACCATTGTTTAGAGGTGGAATGCCCTCTCTAAAATCAATTTCTTCACTTGTTTCACCTTTTGCCTCAACTAACCCTCTTAGAAAATCTTCAAGTTGACCGAACATGAGTCCTTGCATGCATCAAGAAGGTACCTACAAAATGAAACCAAAGGAACAAGTATCAAACTTGTCAACAAAAATTAAAAGAATAAAATCTATAACAACTAAGTAAACTACTTATTTCTTATGTTAAACTAAAAGCTCAAATGTAACCTACTAAAACAATAGTAAAAATAAACTAAGGCAAACTATTACCACTATCCTTAGCAACGATGCCAAGAACTTGTTCACCTTTAAGCATTACCACAAGGGCAACAGACATCACAAGTATAGAATATTTTAGAGATATCATTCCCACAAGGATTTAGGCTAAAGAATTAAAAATTCATTATCAAGCTTTAAGTTAGGTTGAGCGAAATCAAGTGTAAGATTTGTGTAAAAGTATGAAATTAGATTAAAAAGTGTGTTAAAGTGAGTAAATTGGTTGAAACTTTGACTTCAAGATAAGGATTTAGAATTATCTCTCCCGTTTGTATTATATAAGACTTAAATTAATTCCTCTCAAACAATTTTTAATAAAAACAAGTATTAGTCTAAGATTCTAATTTACTTGAAAAAGCTTTCTCAAGTAAAAATTAAGTATTTTTACAAACATTAAAAATTCTCAATCTCTTGAAAATATTTAATGAAAATGAATTTGAAGCTCTAATCCTAATTTGACTATGAAGGGATAGTAAAATATCTCTATTTTACCAACAAAACCATCCATTTATCTTTATAAATTTCAAGTCCAACAATATTTTATCCAAATTCTATATCCAAGTTATCTTTCTCAAGCACAACTTACATAAACAAAATAGTCCAAATGGTGATTGACCATTTAGAAGCATTAAGTGTAGGATAAAATAAACACACACACACACACACACACACATTACTAGCTATCAAGAGAGAGGAATAATTAAGTCTTAATCCATACAAAGGTTCAAAATAATCTTTGAACAAATAAACTAGCTACTCGTGTTCAAAAAAGAGCAACAAACACCAAAATATTCAGCATCCATATTAGAAACAAAGAGAGAAAAGGGAAGAGAAATAGAAAAACAAAGGGAAATCCACTTTATTCTCTTCAAATCTTCATTCCTTGGCCAAATCTCCTTCAAAAACCCAAAACCCTAGTAGAGTAGACTCCAAGAACCTTTAGAAATCATAGTATATCCTTCCAAGACTCAAAATTTTCCATATGTAACCCTAGCTTCAAGTCTAATTTCAAAATGCATAGCTTTAGTAAATGGCTTTTGGCCACAACCTAAACCTCTCGGCCAAAACTTTGGTTATAGTTAATTGTTTCTTGGCTGCAGCGAAAATGCTTCTATCTTGTTCTAGTTTTGGCTTTTGGCTAAGGCTGAAAGTGCTTTGACTAGGACTTCATTATTCACTTTTTGTCTTACCTTTTTCTTAGTGTAATAACTTCATAACTCCTTCTTTGCTTCTCAAATAGTGCTCCAACAACCTATGAAGACAAGTAATTTTGCAAGGTCCAAGTTTAATCTTAACCAAGATAAAAATTATGGACAATTTAGACCAAGATTTTGTCATTTAAGCCCAAGTGCGAGATATGTACATTTTCCTATTATATGTACCAAGAGTATGCACAACTTCATCAAAAAACACATGAAACTGTAGGAAAATGTGCTGAGATAGCATAAATTTTTATAGGCTATCATTTAAAATAGTCAAATGTAAAATTAAAAAAAATAAAATAAAACAACTCTAAGGTGTTTTCACCTTTTTTTTAACAAAATGAGAACAGTTTTGAAAATATTTAAATTCAAAGTACTTGTCCGAACAGGTTTTTATTTTTTACAAAAATAAAAATAAATTTTTAAAAAAAGAAATCAAACAAGTTCTAGGTGAATAATTTTTGTTTTTTTATTAACTTTCTTGCATTTCTTGGTAGAATGTTGATCAATAGTTACTTCCCCTCCATGGACCTGCATTCCTTTTTTTCTTTTTAATAAACAAGGAAGCCACACAATGTTCTAAGTCACAAACACATCAGCATCCTTCAAGCACTCCATTTGTAATATATATATATATATATATTGGAGTTCATGCATGAGGAACATGATTAACTATTCAACTAAACGAACGGCTGTCAAAGATTTTGTTATATAATACTCAAAAATCATCAAATCTCAAATTTTTTAACTGTATAGCATACTGAGTAATTCTTTTATTATGAGAATTTTTACTACTTTATGGAGTTTTGCCTCATAATTTTATTTCCTTCCTATAATATTTCTCCACATCCAAATCAATGGTAATAAATTCAAGTAAATGAACCTAAGTTTTTATATCCATTATGTCCATAATCTATATCACTAATTACTTTATTTAAATTTAAATTTGCATTTATTTTGAGCTTATATAATGATAAAACATTAAGATTTGCAAATGCAATAAATTGTAAGTGATCATGAAATTTTATGAAAAGGATGATAAAGTCCCTCCCTCCTCCAAATTCATTGCAAATGTAACCGGAGGAATATAATAAAATTATAGATAATGTTATGATGGTCGTCTTACTTTTCGGTGCAGATAGATGATGTCAAAGTTTAAGTCATTCCACATGCGTAGAGTAAATGGCTTAATAATAAAGTAGAGGACTTAAAATAATTTCTATATATATATATATATATATATAAGTCATTGCATTTTGAAATTTCAACATTAATTTTGCGTAAAGAAAATGATATAATAGTAGAAGTCTTGCTCTTCTCAACCCATTACTAAAGCAACCAAGAACAAAGAAGCCATTAATAGTGACAATCTATCTTTTTAGGCGGTGTTCATATTTTTCTTTGGTCAAGACTCCTCAAGTGCTCATATCTTTAAAAAATGACACAATAATGTGGATTCTATGTAAAAAATTGAATAGTCGGTAAATTATTTTTGTCGTGTTACAATATTAAGATATGATTTTGTAAATGGAGTAAAATAAGTGTTATTTAAAAAAATAACCATAATTAAAATAGTAATAATAGGAGTAAAATACATTGACCTCTCATCTATTTTACCTTAATTACAGATACCTCCCTTCTATTTGAAAAACCTATGCAAACCTCCTATAGAATCAATAATCACAAAACACACACACACGCAAATCACAAAACACAATCCCCCATCTACTTTAAAGATTTCATTTCCATCAACCCAAATCAGTAGTAGACTGTTAAGTCACATTTGTTTGACCAAAATAGCCCTCTTTAAACATAAATGTCACCCAAAAATAATTTAAAATATCAAAAAAATTAATGCACATAATTTTTTTACTTTTTTATTCATATTTTATTTTCAGTTATTCCAAATTATTTATTTATTAATTTTTAAAAAATAAATATATAAGTTTGCTAAGATAATATTTCAAATACGCATGTACAAAAAATTTAATGAAATATGTATTTAATATAATAAGAGATAAATTAGTTATATAATTTATGTATACTTTCCTGTAAATTTTTTAAATTTCAAACAATGTTTTTAAATTATTATTTAAATCTTGTGATATTTAATTATTTAAAGTTTATTAAATTGTGAGAGAGAGAATATACAATTCGATTACAAGGGCAAATTAGTAATTATAAATTTTACAACATAATTTCAAGAAAAAAAATATATTATAATAACTAGTTTTTATTCTATTCTTGCATCTAAGCTATCCTAGAATGACTAATTTGTATGATGTATATTATAAACATTTTCTTTCAATTCTTTGGACATTTCTATTTTTTAACGTGGGGGTTTCGTATCGAAAGCAATTTGTGCCCATCAATACGTTGTGATTGTACTTTAATTATAGTCAAACAAAGACAAGGGTAATTAAAAATAAGCCTCAATTATGTTTCTTATACTTCAAATTGAGAATTTGCGAGTAGTAAATCGTAATGCCATTGCAGCCCCATCACTCCTATACTTCCATATATCACATTCTCATTCATGTCGCGAGATTATGACCACTTATTCGTACAAAACTATACAATTTGTCTCCTTTCGGATACAGTGTAGTTCAAATTTTTGTTAATATGTTTTAACATATTGTATATTCTATTAATACTTTTGTGGATACATCACGAACAATTAAGGTTTATCTTTTCCAAAAAAGAAAATATTATGTTTGCTTATATTTTTTGAAATCACTTTTATCATCAATGGTAGAATTAATTTATATTTACAATTTCTAACATATCATGCTTTTATATGGATAGAGCATATGTACATGGTGCACCCGGATCCATGCAAGAATTTCTCTATGATTTGTTATTAATTCTATAATTGAAAAGTTTAAAAAAATTGGTTCTACATATGCTTTGAAGGTTGAATATTAGCACCTATTGAAATGAATATAAAACCTAACCTTAATGAAAATTGTATAATTCATTACAAAAATATTAGGATGAAAATATAGCAAATTACACATTTGACAATAAGTTACTTTTCATATTAATAGGATAATTTTTTGCTCATTGTTTATTTATTATTGTTTGAATTTCTAAATAATAATTTTTTTGTGGATATTGATTAAAAAAAAGCAGGCAAAATTGAGAAGTTACATTTTTTAACAATTTTTATGATAAAATTATAATTTGTTAATAGGCACAAAGTTAGTTTAGTTTGTCTTGCGAGAGAATATATGAATTCATAAGCATGCATATGAGAAAGCTGTTTCCGGTAGCTTCTCCGTGTGGGAAACTAGAAATTCCCATGGCAGGCCACCAACCTCTTTGTTTTTGTTTTTTTCCCTTTTGAAATGCCATGAGCAGTGTCTGTTCCTAACAGGCAATAAAAATTATACAGGGAAAATCACGCTTTGGAATAGAAAATTAATCACACTTCACGTCCAAATATCCCAAAGTCTCTGATAAATCTTAGAAAACAGGATATATAAAATAATATTATAAATAAAATTTCCTATTGATCTTGCAGTTAAATATAAAATGATATGATATAAAATCATTTGAATATCTATAAAATATATCAATTACAATCTCAAAAGCAAAACTGCTTCACACCATTCGTATGAAATAATAAAAGATTTAAGAAAATATTACATGCATTTCTTGGGGATTATAATAATCTATTAGCCAATTAAACTGTATATTAAATCAGGTGGGACCTTGTTAATCTCAAAGACACACATATATATATATAGCATGACCTTACATATTCACCATCTTCATCAATCTTATAAGCCTTAAAGCAATCTAATATGGCCAACCTTTGGTTTCATTTTTCCTTCTCGATGTTCTCATTCCTTTGCTATCTCATGGTCTGTCCTACTTTATGTCACACCAATTTCACCCACCAATGATGAACTAGCACTTCTTGCTCTCAAAAATTCTGTTAGAGACCCATTCAATCACTTGGCTAATTGGTCCAACTTTTCCTCCATTTGCAATTGGGTTGGGGTTACTTGCGATGCTAATGGTGAGAGAGTAAGTGTATTGAATCTTGCCTACATGAGTCTTATGGGCACCTTACCCTCACAAGTGGGGAATCTGTCCTCCCTTGTTGAACTTGACCTTCACAGTAACAAACTTCATGGCGAGTTACCAATGGAGTTGATGCAGTTACACAAGTTGAAAATTCTCAACTTGAGCTATAATGAATTTGATGGGAAAATTCCAGCTTGAATTGGAAGTTTATTTGCTCTCGAGTACCTGATTTTTCATAATAATAGTGTGGGGGTGTTATTCCTCTGAATGTGTCAAATTTGTCAAAGTTAGAAAACCTTGGATTAGACCTATAATTTTATCCATGGATCTATTCCACTTGAGATTGAAGGCTCTTCAATATTAAAGGATTTTTTCGTATAGCAGGGAACAATCTTCAGGACATATACCTCTAACTATTTACGGCTTATGTTCACTTGAGCTGATGTCTTTGTCATACCGCTCCTTAACAGGTATGTCTTTCATTATGTCTGTTAAATTCATATTTTTCTCCAAATCATTTCAAATAATTTTGTTAGTGGTAGTGTACGTGTCTTAGGATAAGCATTACAATCTTTTATTCAACATTTGATTTTGTTGGAAAGGGGAAGGGATATATGTATATATATTAATTATGTTGAGTAGGGGCGATAAATGAATTTACAAATTATATATAATTTAAATATTGTTGCAATATTATTGGAAACTTCATCACTAAGCTTTCGACACATCATAGCATGCTACCGGATTTGGTTTTCTCTACTTCCCTAGGAACAATCTTTTGCTTTTTCTTTTTTCTTTTTTGAAGTTTGTGCCCTTTTCATTTGGCTTCTTTGAGCATAATGTAAGATACTTTTTAAATGTTTTTAAACTTATATGATCTTCTATACACTATATGTTATCAATGATCTAAGTTTATATTCTCACATAAACACCTTTCTATGATTTCCTATGCACAAAGCACTGATTGAAGCTTGATTTGCATACGCAAATTTAAGTTGGCGACATTCATTTCTTACTT